>NW_023276807.1:84440087-84652587 GCF_003668045.3 Cricetulus griseus | reverse complement strand
ATTTAGTTATAACAGTTTCATTTGGAAAACATACTTTGATTTCTAAATTTTATAACTCAACCAAGTACAGAATTTCAATATGATTTAGAAATCCTAATCCTAGATATACAAAAGAATTTAAACGGTGTTTCAAACAGATATCTCCACATAAATGTTCACACTGATCAAAAAGTAAAAGAACTGTCAATCAAATGCTGGGCATGGTGGTGCACACCTCCAATCCTAGCACTTGGGAGGCAGAGGCAGGTGGATCTCTGTGAGTTTGAGGCCACCCTGGTCTACCAAGGGAGTTCTAGGGCATCAGGGCTGTTACATAGAGAAACCCTGTCTTGAAAAAACCAAAAAGCCAAAAAAAAAAAAAAAAAAAAAGAAAGAAAGAAAAAGAAAAAAGAAGTCAGAGGGAGAAGAAGAAATGATAGGGAAGAGATGGGAACCAAAAGCTAGAAAACCTGAGAATTTATGCTCAAGCTGTCCTTACTAATAAGGCTACCTACTAATTTTATTTTATTTCAGGTGCACATGCCTGATGCCTGTACAGGTCATGCATGTACAGGTCAACAGGACAACTCTATGGAGTCAGTTCTTTCTTCCCAGCTTTACCTGGGTTCTGGGGATGCGATGCAGGTTCTCTCTGTCTCTGTCTCTGTCTCTGTCTCTTTCTCTCTCTCTCACACACACTCAGGTTGTCAGGCTTATTCAGCAAGCATTTTACCCACAGGGCTACCTTGTTAAGAGTCAAGGTCATCTTCACATGGTCAACATGTGAAGAATAATCTGTGTTCATTTCTAAGGCTGAGATTCAGAAAGCACACTGACATTACTAACATACCAGAGACGAGGTACTGTTAAAATGAATGCAAGTTGGAATGTACTAGAACCCTGAGAGAAGAAAAAGACAATTTGGAGCTTTTGCTTTCTAGCATACTATCCTGTGTATCATATACTAACTAGTTTTTAGTCTCCGTATGTTCTTTGTGCTGGAGGAGGCCTGTTACAGTCTAAGGTGATTTTTGGAACTTATCAAGTTGGGTCAGTTTTTGTCTGAATCTGCAGCAGAGACCTAGCAGGATAAAATTCTGTCTTGTGAATAAGGGATATGATACTCCCCAAAGGGATTCTGGAATCAATCTGTAGTCTGTAACCTTCAGCTGGAGAAGGCCATTCCAAGTTCCACTGGTAATACAGGGGCTGGGAAGGAGAAGGTGAGTTTCTTTTGGTTAGAACCCTCAATAAGTCAGCTCCATGTATGAAAGAGAAAAAACAGAATTTCTACCTTCCTTACTACTGGCGTATGGCTCCTGGTATCAGCTCCATATAGTAACATACACTATTCAGTACAGTCAGCATAGCAATCTTTTTTCATTTGTTAACACAATATAAACAAAGCAGAAAGTCATCAGTCCCCTTAAAATAGTTAAGCAAATAATTCAAAATTATTAGAGAAGTTATATTATCACATATTTATATTCTTATAGCTAGCATAGATAATATATTTAGAGTCCTTTTAGAAACCAAAGAAAAACATAAATTTATACTTATATTTACATTTATATAGGAATATATGTAAAGCTTTATATGAGATTATAGATGTGTACCTACCCCACACAACTGTATGTACAGAAGGCAAGACACACATGACACACACACACACATTAGGGTATTGCTAACCACGGCCTGGCTACTCTGGTGCAGTGAGAAGGGCCATGACAGGACTCTGGTGGTCTGGATTCTGTTCATGGTTTGTGCTTGGTGATCCGTGTGACACTGAGCACCTGCTACATCTGTTCCCTCAACAGCAATTACTTCCCCCAAAGGTTTTTTTTTTTTTTTTTTTTTTTTTTTTTTTTTACATTTTAAATAGAACTTTGCTCCCAATTCTTCTAAGAAGCCCAATATTCAAGTAAAATGAACCCAGTCCACTCTGCTGAAGAGAAGTGAGGAATCCTGAGTTCCATTACTGTCTTGGCAGGGCCTGAGGTGCTTCAGAAGCAGCTTGGGAGTTCAACTTCTCAAGTGTGAAGCTCACGGGATCAGAAAAGGCCCAGGATCCCTATTTGAGTAATTTCTGATGTTGCTAAAACATACATTTTCAATTATCCCATATAAAAAAGTTTTATGAATAAAGTGTAAGAAAGCAGACAAGACGACTCAGGAGGGCTTCCCAATGCTAAATCCCAAAGTTCTTTACAACAATCACAAAACCCAAACCAGCTAATTGGAACAGATTTTTAACTCTCATTCTTGGTAGGTTTTTAATACCATAACTTGCCTTTATTTTGGTATGAAGGGTTTAAACTTAATTCTCAATTGCTATCATTTTGTATGAGTAGCACTTTAAAGAAACACATGCGCACATGTGCAGAGTTCTTTTCCAGTAGCTTATTGTGCTCTTAGATCTATACAATCTCCATTGGCAATCAGCATTAAATGCCACTCTGCCCTCTGCTTAGGAGCTAACTTCCTGCGCGTACCCATCTTTACAAACCTTGCTATATACTTTAATCCTTTCAAATGCAGCTACAACATAAAGTATTACAGACTTTTAAAAACCTTTCTCTTGGAAAAAAAAAAAAAAACTGTGGAGCATCAGTAACCAGATAGTATTCTCAAATTTCAGTGATCTAGTCCATGGAGCCATCCCTACGCACAGCACTCTGCTGCACGCAGTACATGGCTTTAGCTGGCCAAATCTTTTTTCCCCCAATGAATCAGTAGAACAGTAAAGATCTTACTTTTTTTTTAAGCAGTGGCATATCAATGAGGCACAGATGTGTATTCCAACTCTGCATGGATGAGCACACTGTTCAATAGTGCTGGCTCACACGGTATCAGGGCGAGTTATCACTTCCCATGAAGGCACTCTTATCACCAGGGCCCAGAGAGGTGGCTGCAAATCGCAGCCTTTTTATTTTCAAGGCAGTTTTGCTGAACATTCAGGCTTCAAAGATTCACACTTCCAAAACTCTATAAGAGTTTGTGAACGCTCAATTTGCCAAAACTGTTTACAGTGTAATTGGGCACCGTACCTGTGTCCATGAGATAGCGGAGGCGCTTCTCCACCAGCGCGGCACGGGTGTCAATTTGCTTTTGCTCATTCTCTAGTGCTGCCAATTCTCCTACAACATACTGACTGGTGTCTTTGAACCCTTTCTGTTAACGAGAACAAACAGGAAGGGGGAAAAAAATCACTTGTAAGTTGCATTTTTCCTTTCTACAAACACTTAGTAAAGCACTTACCTAGAGAAGCGAACACACACTTAGAATCAACCTAGTACCAAGCCCACTCTTTGCCTGGGATTTAGGGATCTTTCACACGCATCAAGTATAACAAACTGTTGCAAGGTCTTAACAGTCCAGCTGGTTCCTGCTACATTTACAAATTTACACTCAGATTTACCATATATAAAAAGTTAACAATGAGTGAGATGGAGAATTTCTCCTTTAGTGATTCTTAGAATGAATCTTTCATTAGAAAGTGTGATATACAGAAGCAGAATTGCTACTTAGAATCTAATTCAACTAGCTCACTGTTTATTTTTCTTTTTAAAGAAATTTGTATTTCTATTTGAAATTTTACTTTCATAGTCATCCATAATTTAAAAATGGCATTATAAGCTTTATTTAAAATAGTTCTATATTATGAAGTACCAATATAATTTCAAGTTTTAATTTTTATATATGTATATGTACGTATGGTATTGTCACAGCAAATAAATGAAAAGCTCTCCTTGCAACTCTTGTACCCTTTGACACTTCTAGGTATTAAACGATGGCTTCGTGGTTACTCATCACCACCACTATCGTCACTATGCAGAGCATTATTCATTCAGAGATAGAAGTAGTAGGGTCTCCATCAAATGCTTTCCCAGCTCAAGAAGTAGTGACTGCTGAGAAGCTGTGAAAGACTGTATTTAGGTTCTCTTTAAACAAGAAGCACAATCAAGACATAATTATTATAAATCCTCACAGTCAACAAATATGTTCAATTCTACTTATAACTTACATACTTTATGAACTACTTAAAGACTGTATTCATTTGTGAAGTCAATTTATAACTTTTACTTGTTAAACTGATGACAGTTGATAAATTTAAAGTTAAAATGTTTTAGAAAATCATAAATCTGGTAGTCTTGTAGTCACTGAATACAATGTCATTATTGTTTAACGATTCGTACAAAATGGATGATCTTCTATTTCAATGTGTGCTACTGGTAAGCATAAAACTAAGAATAACCTGGCAGATACTTCTCACCTACCTACTAGACAGCACAGCATTTTCTAAAGGGACTTTTTCTGTCTGCAGTCTCATCCAAAGGGATAATACAAACATCGTAGTTTGCACACAATACAAACATAAAAGCAGAAACTGTAGCAAACACTAGACTTTACTGTACAGTGCAAATTTCATAATCAGATCTGTTAGTCCTGCAGTGCTTTGGGCCAATGATTGGAATTCTTTAGTGTGAACACACACCACACATGCAAATATTCTCTAGCTCACAAAGCTATGCCAAATGCTTTCTCAAGATACACCAGTGGTATTTTTTTTTTTTAAACTTAGGCTTTTCTGGGTCTCCTATAGGTGAAAAGCATAAAACAGGACACCTTTAGAGTCCCAAAACGTGCCAAATACTTTGAGTTTCACTTAAATGATTTTAAAATCCCCCCAAACATGATTTTTCACACTGAAAATATTCAAACTGTAGATAATACAAAAGTAACACTACTAAAGAGAGCTGTGCTTCTTTCTAGACAAAATTCAAGTTAAAACTTGTTCTCCTTGCTCTGTCCCACAGCTGTCCATCAAAAGCAGCTTTCTCCCTGCGGTCTATCAAATATTTCCCTCACAAATCAATTTTACACATGATCAGCCCATACCCCTACTGAGCTGAACCTCCCCGTTAATTAAGTGAAGAAATTACCATATATATTATATTAATGCAAACATCATTCAGCTAGTAATTCACGGCTGATCTGGATAATGGAAAGGTTGAACACCCATTAACCCAAGCCAACAAAATGGGTTGGCTGAGAAATTCTAGCGGGTCTCATGTGACTTCTCCCTCTGACTGCAGCCCTGCGGTATCTGCTATTGTAATAATTAAAATCCTCCCGGTAGATCAATACTGGAATCTCTTTATGGGAAGTGCCCTGATGGAAATGTCTCAAGGAAGCTGGGGCTGTGGAACTCTGAAAAATTCATTTTTTTTTTATCTGACAATTATCACCACACTGCAGACTAATTCAGCAGCGTACCCCTCTCACACTGCTTTGAATGCACTGGAGATTGACATCTTAAAAAACCTAACATCTCATTTTAACAAATAAAGGCACTATTTCCACATACAGTTTGGAATTATCAGCAATCATGAAACCACACAAAAATTAATATACATTAAGTACTTCATCTTCTGATGGCTTCCTCTGAGTTTCAGTTATCGCTGCCTTCTCCTTATTTCCTCTCTTTGTATCTTCCTGTATTGATCTCTGTCTTTTCATCTCTTAAAAAAAGGGGAGAGGCATGTAAAATTATTATAAAGCTTGATATTTATATATTGAAATGTGGCTTTACATTATCAGCATTTCTGTATTTAATACATATACACCTACAGTTAAACACTGTTACATCATGAGACAGTTCTAAAAGCATTCCTACCTGGTCTATTCTCAACATACTGACTGAAAGACTGGAGTTGAGTTTTTCTAACTGTAGAATCCTTGCTGAACACAACCGGATTTCTGAAACGTTCTGTTGCTTTTTGTAATCGCTCAGTCCGAAGATCTTCTACACCATTCTACAAGCAAAAGAATAGACAGCATAACAGTTCAGAATATGGAATTACACGCCAGGGAGGTAAAATTTTTTTTTATCAATTTAAGACAATACTGACTTTTCTAAGCTATCTGGCAGCATTTTTTTTCAAGTACTATAAATAGCTCAATAGCAGGTTCTATGGCCAGTCAACAAAAACTTTGGGACACATGGTTTAAACGCTTGATGACTTTTAGGTGTCAGACACTATGAGCCCTTGCGTCTTCTGCTGGTGATAAGCATCATTAGAAGCCATGTTACCTCCTCTGCCCCATCTGCTTGTAGTCCTGAAGACTTGTATGACAAGAAGAAGTAGTTTCCAATTTTATGCCCATTCAGATAAACCATTAATGCTGGGTGAGGGCTAAAAGGTAGGATTATAACACTACCCCACTGAACTGAATTTCATCAGCTATAACTTCCCAAAGCCTGATTTGTAAGTAAGCCCTTTACAGCCAAGGAAACTACAATTATCTTTTCTGGAGCTTCCTATGTTAATACTGGTAACAAATTCAAATGGTTCTATCAACAAGAAATATCCCAGAAGACTGAACCACTGCAGTGTGTGGAAGCTGCAGATACCGAGGTGCTGTGTACCAAACAAATATTTCATTTTATACCTAATCTTTTATTATTTTTATTAAGTGTTTTGAAAGTAAATAGGGAGAGGCTAAGATGCATGACTAATAGCTGAGCCTGCTGAATGCTGAAACTGGTTATCAAAAGCTACCAAGACTTTGCCCTTCCTCTGCATTGAGACAATCAGTAATGAGGGAGCCCTCCAATGGCCTATTCTCTAGCCTCAAGGAGGCCTGGGATACAGAATCCTCTAGGGAAGGTAACAGTTTATCCTTTTCCACAAACACAGAATGCCTCATTTATAAATGTGTAAACTGCATTTTATTAAAAAAAATAAAAACCCAAATCAATGCTGAAAGCTGCATGGGAGCAGATGGGCGCTGTATGTTCTTTCTAAACACCATTTTCAAAACCCCAACTAAAAAGAGTCATACAAATGCAATCTGTTTAAAGTCTATGTTTTGTTGGAATAACTTTAGAAATTACTACAAAAGAGCTTTTTGGAAAACAAAATCAGTTTCATATGTGTAGATGACTAACTTATCAAAATGAAACAACTGCTTAATTTTTTAAAAAGTTGTCTGATGTATTTATCATTATGATCAACCTTAGAATATCTTAACTACATAATTAGGATACAAATATTTTTGGCTTTAATTTCTTAAAGTATGATTTTTTTACTGTTATTTTAATGATCACTCAATAGTCCAAAACTGGAGTCTTTACTAAGATAAACAAACATGGCTAATATTTTTAGGGCTGGCAACATACTAAAATATCAATATGATTAGCTAGCAAATCCCATTTTAAGAAACCCTTTTATGACTAGGAACTTCTGCCACTTTACAAATGTATTCCTCTAAACCCACTAATTCAGTTAGCCTTTTCAATCCATTGTATTATTCTTAGGCAAGCTTCATTCTGCATTAAATCCAGAGCAGAAAGCTAAATTGAACGCAAAAAAAAAAAAAAAAAAAAAAAAAAAAAAAAAAGGCACCAGACCCAATCTAGGCTTCCTTTTATTCAGAGATAGAGACGAAAAGTCTTCTGCCTCCACCACATACTTTCATCACCAATTACAGACGCCCTTACAGGGAGCAATGAGAGCCATTGTTTTGGGTCTTCAAAGCAGCTCTGTCAGGGGGAGGAAATCCTTTCAGTCAGCAGGGCAATCCCCACAGTCCGCAGGTGGGTGAAAGTTACCCAGGACTGCAAGTCCCCAAAGCTTGGAGAAATGCTAATGACAGAATGTGGGGAAAGGAGGTGTGATGCTTGGGTGGGGACAATAAAGAGCCTGTAATAACAATAATGGCATGTGCACAATGCCACTAAATGCTACAGCAGATAAGAGTCATGATGGCACAAATTTCATACAAACAACTGCTGTAAATGCTATATTATATTGTTCAGGTATGGTGGATTCTTAGAAATAACACTAATTGCTCATTTTCATGGGTAAAAGGTTTAGGCAGAAAACCACGAGAGAATTCTCTTGGCAATATTCCTCTTAGCAAAATCAGAGTTCAAGAAAAGTTTCTGTATACCCTTGAATTGCTTGAGGTAAATGAAACAGCAGTTTCTCTGGGGTGAAGCTGAGGAGACAGCTGTTAAGTTAGTAAGATTTACCTTTACTCCTTGTTCTGAGGTATCAGTTGCAGCTTTCTGGGCATCACTGGAGAGTGAGTTTGCCACCTGTGGCTGGGCTTCTAAGAGTTTCTTCAGCTTCAAGTCTACCAACTTACTATTTTGTTCTGTTAAACATGCAAATATGATGAATGACAATAAAAGGACTGAGATGCACAGGCTGGCAATTTTAAGTGACATCACAAGAATATTATTAAATTTCAAAAGACATTGGGGCTGAGACAACACATCAGATTGGACACATGGAGAGCTGTTTTGCCATATATTCACCCTCAGAATTAATCCTTTAAAATATGGCCAACATGCCTAAAGATAATGAATTTATGCTATAGGTAATATTCATTATGATTACCTGAAAAACAGAAATATGTCATACACATATACATAACTATATACACTGTACACAATAAAACAACAAACTAGATATTAAAGAGATGCTTTTTTGTTTATTATTATTATTATTATTATTATTATTATTATTATTTTGAGATTGTATCTTCCCCTGTATTCCTGGCTAGCTTGGAAATCACTTTGTCAAAAAGGCTGGGCCTGCACTTGCAGTGATTCTCCTGCCTCTACCTCCCAAGCGCTGGGATTACAGATGCCTGCCACTAGCAAACCCTGACACTTGAATTTATATTATTTTAGCATTTCAATTATTTTAGTATGTTAAATTTACACATGCAATATCATCTTGAAACATGTTATTAACATGATCTCAGTAACATACACACTGTCAGAATCCAGTGTTTAAATATATATATATATATATATATACATATATATATATACAGCATCAAAAGTGTATGTTTGCAAATACTTTCTACTCAAATAGCAGAAATACAATAAAGATTATCATGACTTGAGAATGTATTAAATATGGATAGAAATGGAAAGAAACCAACCTGTGGCTATAACTTTTCAAAGAAAAGATTTCAAATTATTTTACCAAGTGTATTAATTTCTAATAATAAAGTGGTTCAGAAGTAAGCTGAAACAAATATTTCTACTTAAAATTCACACAAAGTGATTTTTTTGATAAAATGGTTGTAAAAGACATGCCAACTTTTGGAAAATGGTATTTTTCACAAAGATTAATAACTTTTCTAATTATAATATTCTTAATAAATGTCATTATCATTACTTTCATGCAAATTTTTCAGTTTATAGTACCAGGCTTCTTTTTTAAACAATATCTGATGAACTATGGTCAAACCAAGATAAAGATTGAACAATTTATTATTAAAACATTATGACTTTTATGTACATATTAAAAAAGGAATTTTGGAGAAAATAAAGCAGGATAAAAATTATATCATTTTCTGTGTGCTTCCAGACTCCAGTTTGTATTCCTGCTTTTTATTATCATAATCACAGCTATGGATTGCAAAGCCTGTGTCTGCACATGCCTAAACTATGGCATGCTGAAGAGCTGTATTGATTGTGGGGAAAGTTGGGTCATGCTGTAATACTAGCAGCTGGGAGGCTGAAGCAGGCAGATTATCAGTGCCAGGGTAGACTAGTCTAACACAGGGAGTTCCAGACCAGCCTGAGCTACAGTGAAAGTCTATCTCAAACAAAACAAAAATCCCTAATAATGCCAAATAGGAGATGGAGACATGCTTTCCTTATCAGCAGTGAATTTTAATTTTTACTTTTTATTATTTACTGTTTGTGTGTGTGTGCACATGTGTGGATTTGCTTGTGTGTATGTGCATGTACATGTGTGTCAGATACTGACACTGGATGCCTTCCTTAGTAGCACCTGATACTTTTGAGACTGGGTCTTCCACCCAGTGAACCTGGCACTCAGGCTCTGGGCTAGCCTGGCTGGACTGTCTCTTCCCTGTCAGTGCAGTTCACAGAATGGGGCTCCCACACCTGGGTTTTTACCTGGGGGCTGGAGAGCTGAACATCAGAGCCTCATGAGTGCATTGCAAGCACTTTTTCGACTAAACCATCTCCCCATCTCCTAGAGAATTTTCCCCCCAAGTGTAAGAGTCAAGCCTGCCAGGATTAAAATTAACCAGATTTTTAAAATATCCTATAAGAGTTATAATAGCTAATTTCTCCACATTACCTAAGAAATGTTTAATTTCCCCTATCTTTTGAATCTACTTTAAAAGAAGGACATACATATTGCTTATTTTACTAATATTATAATTCCATAATTAGAAGTCAATCTTCAAGTCCTCAGCAGTAAAAGGATATTGAGAATTCTTTTCCCTTCTTTTCCCTCTCTCTGCTCTTTCCTCCCTCCCCTCTTTCTCCTCCCCTGTTCAGTTTCTAAGAAAGAATTTTGTGCTAATTGTAAAGGGAGGACAGGTAGATAGCAAAAAGAAATTTTTTCTTAAAGGAAAACTGAAGATAAATTCTACTGCTTTATTAAAGAAATTAGAGGTGGCTCAGCAGTTAAGAGCACTGACTGCTTTTACAGAAAACCCAGGTTCGATTCCCAGAACCCACAGGGAGGCACAAAACTGGATGTAATTCTAGTTCCAGGGGATTTAATGTCTCCTTCCGGCCTCCAAAAGCACTGGGCACATAATGTGCTACACAGACATATCTGTTAGAAAAGCACCCATGCACATTAAAAAGATAAAAACCAAAAAGGTTTATTAAAAAGAGTATAAAAGGTAATTTTAATTTTGAGCTAAACATGAAATGGTTTCCTTAAATATTAGGGTTTCCTTGAACTATTTTAAGTACACTGGCTGTTACACTGAAATAGTATATCTTACTCCTGAGTCATGAGGGGGTACTGACAAAGGCCCTAAGTTTTCTCAAGTGCTCCTTGTGGTTAAGAAGACCCTGGCTGGTTGTTTTCTGGAGAAGTAACAAAGAGTCAGTCTGCAAGGACATACCAAAGGTGGGGAAGACCTCTCCTGTCATCCCATTGACTTTGAGCAGGTCAGGGCACTTATTAGAGACTCGAACCCTTACTCGAATGTTCAAAGAGAAGAGTTTTTACTACTGTAAGAATTCAACTTGAGAAACATTTCTGGAGCCACTTGGGTATATACAACTTTGGATTGCTACTTGCTGCTAATTCTGAAGGCAAGGCATAGAGAACACATACAAAATATAAAGAAAGCATCTTTATATTTTAAAGAAGAATAAAGATGAATTGCAGTGTGACCCACTGACTTGCCGGAAGATGTGACATTAATCTAATTGCCATGTAACAAGGAGTTTTCAAAATTTCCTACTGCAATCAATTGTTCAGCCTATGTAAAACAGTAATAATATTTAAAGGAAGCAAAGAATATGCTAAATAATACAATTAAGAGCATCTCTTTTGAGAGAAAAATTTTACAACAATGCCCAGGTTGGCCTCAAACTTGCTATGTAGTCCAGACTGGCCTGGAACAATGCACTCGCTACCCTCCTGCCTCACCCTTATGTACCAACATACCTAGTACTGTCTAAACTAAGTGAGTCTGATCTATGGGGTTTAGAGTTAGATCTGAACTATTCCATAGCTATTCCACATATGGTACACAACAGCACATCATAATGCTGAAGCAGTGAGGGAACCACTTATTGATCCCTATCAACTGAAACTTAGAGTGATTATTAGTAATAAAAGAACCTATGTTAAAATTTACTGTACCAATGTTAAGCTATTTGAACATTCAACTGAAAACAAAATAACATAAAAATTAATGGAAGGTGGATTTGACTAAATGATAATGAGGGCACAAGATGTAAAGAGACTACAAAAACAAGTTATTATTGATGCGATATAAAAATATAAACAAAGTTTGCCATGCAATCAATAGACACAAAACATTTATGATTTGAAATTACCGGGAGTATCAAGGTCACTTTCTATATTAGTAAGTTCATCTCCACCTCCTACAACAAAGCCTTCAGGAATCTCCTCGTTAGTATCTATCTCAATGTTATCATTTTCATCTGTAAGAACATGCAGCAATAATGTTAGTATATGATTTATATCTTATACCCTTTGTCCTCAACCCTAAGGAAGAAAAACTAATATTTCAGTGACAGTTGCTCAAACTGAAGTATGACAAAGATAAGCAAGTTAAGAACTCAGTTTAAGTTACTTTTCCACTGTTGGATTCAACAGTTATATTTTACATTCTTATGTCAAAGCTGAATTATCACATCAAAGCAAATGCAGAAGTTTTGACAATTTGCCACCCACTGTCTCTGAATCACTGAACTCATTAAGTCCTTGTGTTTTACTGTATAATCTACTTATAATCTCTAATACAATAACAGATGAAAATAAAGTTGATTTGGTGAAAAAATATCCAAAACTTTGAGTTTCATTTAAATGCATAGTAAGCGCATTTGAATTTTGGTTTTCCAATTAGCCACCAAAAATGCTAATAATAGTTAACATTTAACAGACTTCCCATCTACTGTATAAGCCAGGTAGAAGAAGAAAACAACAAAGAAAAAGAAGATTGGAACATGCCTCCTCCTGTCGGGTAGAGAGCAGCAGCTAAGGCATCACATGTGTGGCTATACTACCTAAGTATGGTCAGCTGAGAGCTCTTTTCTGACTAAATATGCCCAGCACAGCTATTCTGCCGTTTCCTGAAGTTGAACACCTTCAAGTCATGGTTCTCAAAACTTATCCAAATCATTCTGTTGCTTATAAATGAATTAGCAAATACTTCCAAGTGCAGTAATCTGTGCCAGAGACATTAACTATTAATGATTTCAGGAGAGCTAGTTATACTTTGCTGCTGTCAATCAGTCACTATTGATTATTACTAACCACAATTAATCTGAAGCCAAAGTACAAGATTTAGCATTCATTGCCTTACTCCAAAAAAACCAAAAACCAAAACCAAACTGTTATAACCTGAAGAAGCAGTATGGAGAGCCCAACTTAAAAGAGCTATGATGAGGTTTGAAATGAAACTGACTGGATGCTGGGGTATGAGAAGGAGTAAGAGGTGAGGCAAGCACTTCAACTAACCTGAAACAATGGTTTTGTTGTAGAAAGTGGTGAAGAGCAGAAATGTGGATAGATCTGGGTGTTTGTAAGTTGCCAAGTGCTGTGTCATGTTAAACAGGTGCCATATGTGTTCTTTCCAGAAAAAAATGAAACCCCCATTTATACTACCACTTACAAATAATCTAGATGGATTCATTCAGTATTGCTAGACTTACACAAAATAATTACTGTTTGTGAAGACAAAATAAAAATTGATCTTCTATCAGCTCATCCTATGAATACTTTCCAGTCACTAACCAGTTTTGAAATGAACAATAAATTCTTTTCAGCAATTAATACAGCACCATGCCCAACCTGGGGGAATACTTGAAATGCATTGTAACAGAACTAAGGTACATGTTTAGGTGTGTGTGTGTGTGTGTGTGTGTGTGTGTGCACATGCATATATGTATTGAAAGACACTACATTTATGTCTATGTATCTATACACATATCAATCAATTTAGTGTTCAAGGCTAACCATGAAAAATCTAGTAGGTGAGCAGAACCTAAAGTAGAAATCCAGTACATAAATGAAAGAGAGAGAAGGATGGTCTGTGGTCTGTGTTACATGTGCAGGGAAATGAGATATCAGCTATGCAATAGAATGTGAAGACATGTGCCACTGACACTGTATAACCCGGTGAGCTAAATAAAGCCCTGATAGTGTGCACCACTATAGCACAGCAATACAGCCAATCTTATCCTCTTTTCTTACACATGAATGGAAACCAGGATATCTGGTGATAAAAGGATGACCCACAATGCCAAGAAAAGAATTCTAGGTATCATTAAAAATATGTTCAGAAAAATAAGAGTCAGAAAGAAGTTTCTCACTTATCCTCCACCCCCCTTTTAAAAAAATATTCTCAACCAAGATCTCCATAAAATTCAGAACTGCCAAAGTTCTATACAGACCAAACAAAAGATAGGAAATGCAATACAAATATTATAGTCCTAATAGAAGATGAAAATACAAATCATTGAAAATCTTTAAGATTGTATTTTGGCCCAATGCATTTAGTGGTTCATACTATCACAGGAACTGAATTCTTATGAATCAATGTGAACTTTGGATATGCAATATAAGGGTCAGCAAACTACCAGATGGTACAGAATTCATCTTACGGCTTTTGAGGGGCAGATAAAGCTATACTCATTCATTCAAATATATTTCAAGTCTGTTTTGGGGCCAAGCCGAGCAGCTGTGTTAGAGACCAGGTGGTCTGCAAGTGTAAATTATTTACTCTGGCCCACATGAAGAGTTTGCTGAATTCTGGCTTAGAAAAGTGGCTGGAGTTGCCAGACAGGCATGTATGTGTGTGTGTGTGTGTGTGTATGTATGTATGTATGTATGTATGTATGTATGTATGTATGTCAGGAAGACTTTCACTCTACATTTCCTAAAGGTCTCTCTTCAACTCACAGCCTTGATCATTACAGCTTATACATGCAATCAGTGCAGGGTGTTGAGGTTGGGGGAAGACCTGCTATTGAGGTTGGTCTCACACCTGCTTCTTTATTAATACAGACCAAGGCTCATCCTAGGACAGACAATATGTCTGCTCTACTTGCCTTAGATTTTTGTTTTTCATCGACACTTGTATGTTTTTGTAGTAATATTCACAAAACGCCAAGTTATAGGGTCATGGTATTCATCCATGAACTGTTAAAGAAAATGTTCACAAAGTCAACAGACTAATACAGAACCATAACAACAAGAATGGAAATGGGATCCGTTTGTTAAGTGAAAGAAGCCAGACAGACATTGGCAAGTATGATTTCTTACCCAGACATTTTCATACAGAATGGAGATTAGCAGATGGACCCAGTAGGGAAAGACAGGATAAGGAGATGAACAGGTACAAGGGAAAATTCCACTGTGCTTTTGAACAGAACTAACCTTAGCTTCAACTCCTTTATTTATTTTGTTCACTGTATTTACTTTGACTGTTAAATGATGTCAAATCCAGGTCTTTGTTTTTCCCCACTGTAGGAAGAACTTCAGTCATGGTCTGCAATTCTTGGTCTAGTCTAGACTTGATATACACTTGCAACTGGGGTTGTATTTTTTTTTTTTAATATTTCATCTGAGGAGAGGGTCTATAGCCTTTGACAAATTATTTTATCTATTTTATTTATTCTGTATGTGTGTGTCTGTGTGTGTAAGACTGATTGAACCTAGGGCCTGATTTGTGGCAGACAAATACTCTACCACTGACATGAATTTGAAGACTTCATCTTGGGTTGTATCACAAAGATAGCACCAACTACTTAGCCAGCCACCTTACCCTATGCCATTAACTACAACTTTATTCCTAGCCTCCTTGACATTGTCATCTTACACAGTAAGCTTTTAATATAAGGAATCAATTAAAAGTTGAAAGCAGTACATTTTAGCTTACTTTGAAGAAACTTACTATTGAACTAGAGAGAGCATTCTTTTGATTCAGCTCTCAAGGTTTTATTCAAGTCCTTATTTGTCTAGTCTTCAGGGTAACAATAGTCTAAGATGAACTAAGGACAAGTACCTAATAAGTTTTGCTAGATAAGTAAATTATGAGTCTTTGAAATAAAAAGCTCACAGGCCTCTTGACTATACTCCCAGAAAAAGTGCAGTTTCAAATTAAGGATGACCAAACTGAGTACTGAGAGGCAAAATTAAAATTATTTTTGTTTATATGCTCCTTGTTTCAACATTAAGCTTAGAGTAATCTGCAAATACTGAAGATGACCCTCTCAAAGTGAAGACAATAAAAATGACCTAAAGGAAACTGATATGGAACACTACCAATTCTTAAATATTGGGCTATAAGACTCTCATGTGGCTTAGGCCTGATGCTCTCGGCTTTATCTTCTAATTCTGGTGTTACAAGTATATACTATCACACCTGGCTAAAACTACTTCAAAAATTTTTTATTTCATTTTATATGTGGTCAGGAAGGGGGAATGACACAGTGCACAGTGGAGGTCAAAGGACAAAGTATAGAAATTGATTCTTTCCTTATACCATGTACATTGCAAGGACTGAATTTAAGACAGCAGGCATAGTGAAAAGTGCTTTTACTAGCTGAGCCATGTTACCAGCACAAAAATATCACTTAAAAGATCTCATTCAAAGGGAAAATCCTGGAGCTAGTAGTAATGCTCAGTGACAAGATGCACACTTAGTATGCATAAGACCCTGGGTTCAATCTCCAGCATAACCCAAGCAAAGTTTCCTGTGGAAAAGCTCACCACTAACAAGTCCCACAGGCTACATAGGAAGGACAAAACTGCATTTCACCTACTCTTGCAACAGTGAGGCATCAAGGGGTATATCATTAAATTCTATACCAGGTTTCTGCTAAGAAGTGCCAACTCCTCTTCCTCCTTCCTCTATCCCAGTCTAATTTTTATTCTTCTTTTTGATTTTGAAATAGGGTCTTGCTGTACAGCCAAGACCAGGCTCAAGCTTGAAATCACTGCTGCCTCAGCATCCTAAATGCCAGGATTACAGGCTTGTTCCCCCGTGTCCAAGCTAAAGAATGAAGCTTACATTAAAAATTAAGACAATAAGTTGACTTGCAAATAATAATAGTTCTCTTATGATCTATAATACTTCCTTTAGCTTAAAAAAGTACCAATAGGCTAGAAAGTTTATGGTTTTGATGTAACATTTTGAAGTAAGACTAACAAGTTCTAAAAGGTCCACCGGAGATTTCTGGGTTCTCTGTAGAATATGCTACAAGATTCTTTAGCTCACCTCCAGATGCCTTTGACCTTTCTTTCAACTTTTCTGCAGCCATTTCACCATAGCTGGGAAGTTCTGACATCTTCACTCCGCATCGAGCTTCTGCTATTAGCTGACGAGCCCTCTCTCTCAGCTGCCGACGTCTCTCTTCATCTTGCTGCTAAGATATATTGAACAGTTGCCAGCTCAGTAATTGACAGAAATGCAATTTCATTTTCAATCTGATCATCGTGATAGGCGCTGGTTACAGCATGGTGCTTGGCCCACATTATAAGCAGGATGCTCTGCATCAGCTGGAAGTCACACCATTCTTAGGAGACACCTTAGCACCATCTCTTAAAACATTTACAAATCACTACATTAAAATGTCCATCACAAATTTACATTAGAGAATGTTTAGCAATACACACTATTTAAAAAGGCAGACATTATTAATATAAGAACAGACTTAGAGAAGAAAGTCACATTAATCAGAGTAGAATTTTAATTAATAATATTTTTTCAGGAATAATATTTAACTTGCCATTTTCTAATAAAGGTACTGAGTACTGTCTAAAAGACACCTTGATACCTTGATACTATAAATACAGCTACATGATATAGGTCAAATATAGGAATGCTATTTTTTCCATAGAGTAAAAGTGAAGACAGTATACCAGTTACAGTTCCAACTTAAAAACTGCCAACCATAACATAATGTTGTTATGAAATTCTTTTTCGCTACATCTCCTCCTAGATGCACAAGGAAAAAACCAATAAAGCCTAATAAAGTTTTTGAATTTAAAATTATTAAATCATACAACAAATAGGCAGGATAGTTGTTGACTACTTAGAAGGGGTTATTAAGAATTGTAAGCAGGGGCTCAAGCGATGGCTTAGCAGTTAAGAGAAAATCCTATGCTACTATGAGAACCTGAGATCTGACGCCAGCACCCATGGAACAAGCTAGCTATGATTTTCCCATACAACTAATAACCCTACCACTGTGGGGGCAATGAGACAGGTGCATTGCTGGGGCTTGCTGGGTTCAGGTTCCAAGGTGGAGAATGATAGAATAAGCCACCCAATGCCTTCTCTGTCTTCTGTGCACATACAAGATATATACATTCAGTGTTCATGAAAACACATAGATATAATTGCCAATGCAATGGGAAATTGCTTTGTAAACTTGGAAGTTTATAAAATAAGGAGAAACCTACAATACTCTGGCTCCAGTATATTTTTAGGGCTCCCTTCTCTAACATTTCCTAACTCCATAAAACATCAAATTGCTTATATAAATATATGTATGCGCGCGCGCGCACACACACACACACACACACACAATCACATATACCTGTGGTTTGAATATATTATTTCTTCTTTTGGACCACAGTTCCCTCATATTATTTAACTTGTACTCATTCTTCGAGATACAGCTTCCATCCACTAAGCCTCCTCTGACATTCCACTCCACTGGTGGAATAATGTTCTCCTTCTTCTGTCACCATATTGTCCTGTATATGTGAGTGGTCACTGATAGTAATTGTTATCTTCACAGAATCTAGAACCAACTGGGAGATGGCCTCTGGGCATTCCCATTAAAGGTCATTTGGAGTGACTTAGTTGCAGATGGTACCATTTGTTCCCTGGTTACACCTTGGACTACAGAAGTGAAGAAAGGGAGCTATGTGCCATGCATGAAGCCATTATCCTCTTCTGCCTTAAGGCTGTAGTGTGACCAGCTACTGTAGGATCCTGTTGCCTGGATTTTCCCACCATAATGAACTATACTTGAACTATGAACTGAAATAAAGTCTTTCTTCTTTGAGTTACTTTTATCAGAATATCTTATGTAGCAATAGAAAAAAAACAAATAGGTGAACTTAAGACACACATGTAAATATTTTTAAAGTAATACTTAATCATAACTTTGAAACAATATTTTTGGCTTGGGGGCAGACAAAACGGCCCATGGCTTTTGCATTGTACTTGCAGAATAAGTGGAATCTGGAATTGACAGGGATTAATGTTGTCTGGTTATGGCAAATGTTGCATGTGAGAATAGGAGGTAAGAACAACACAGTTATACAGAAGAATACACTACAGCAGCAGAAACCACTGAAGGTGGTTTGGTGTGTTGGCTTTTTTGTTTTTTTTGGTTTTTCGAGACAGGGTTTCTCTGTGTAGCTTTGGAGCCTGTCCTGGCACTCGCTCTGAGGGCCAGGCTGGCCTCGAACTCACAGAGATCTGCCTGCCTCTGCCTCCCGAGTGCTGGGATTAGAGGTGTGCACCACCAACGCTAGATCAGTGTGTTGGCTTTTTTATGTTGTTTGTTTTTATAGACTTATTTTTTTTTTAAGTTTCGGAAAATTAAAGATTAATCTAGCAATAATGTGTAATATAAATTAACACAGAAGAACCAGAAAGACATGAATTAGTAGGCTTATGAACATCCCAATGAAGTTATAGCAACATTCAGGAAGAGGAAGTGCTAAAGGAACAGGAAAGAGAAATGCAGGAAACAGAGTGAGTCTGAAGAGGTAAAGGTTTTAGTAGTGAGTCTGATGCTATGGTGTGATATAAAGCCAGGGCTACAGGTTGATGGGTGTACATGGAAGCTTGAAGAGAAATAAGGAGGCCACTGACTAGAACTGGAGAATATCTATATGTAAAGGGAGGTGGTGCAGAAGAAGAAGCGGATAAGAACACCAATGTATCATGAACAACAAAGCAGAAGAGGCTTTCAGGAAAAAAACACAGCTGGGTGTGGTGGTACTCACTTTTAAACCCAGCACTCAGAGGCAGAGGCAGGCAGATCTCTCTGAGTTCAAGGCCAGCCTGGTCGACACAGAGTTCCAGGATAGCCAGGGCTATGTAGAGAGACCCTGTCTCAGAAACAAACACAAACAACCTATTGCAGTGAGTGTTGGAAGTTAGTCAGAAAATTTAAAAGGGGCACTCAGGATTGATGTACAAGGCAGAAATCAGATAGGTGGAACTCAAATCTGGGTACTTCTTTAAAGATTTTTTTTTTGAGATAGCTAAAAATCCAGAGATCTTGGCATCATCAAATTAAGAAGAGTTGATTAATAGGTGTGTCAGGTAGGCCTCAGGACACATTCTGAAGTACTAGGTAGAAAAATTGACACACTTCCAACTATCAAAAAGAACACTGACCACAATGAACTGAATCAATGAAGTTACACATGAATGAATGAAAACTATGTAACTGTAGCTCAATATGACCTAGGTACTTACTGTATAAAAGTCTGTGAGCACAATAAAAAGATAGATAGAGAGACCATATGTAAATAAGAAATTAAAAAAAGAGATTTTGAATTCAGAGGTTGGTCTTATTGTCATTAACACTGGGTCAACCACATACCATGTATGTTTTGATATGATTATGTGCACATTACTTATTCTATCCCAAGTGTTAAAGTGAACCTACCAAGCTTCTATAACTTCCATTTTATTCATTAACATGGGACAGAGAAACAGAACAAACAATATAGCAAGAAAGCAGCCCCCAAACCAACCTCCACAAACAGAATTACACATTATCTTAAACACATTATGGGAGACACTGTTAATGATTCAGAGAAATGTGAGTCTGATCCCATCGTTTACAAAGGAAGGCAAGACTGATAAGAAATGTGGGAACATATTCACAAGTTTGAGCTCAAGAGCGTGCACATACAGACACACACACATGGGGAGACAGTTGTTGAGAATATACAAAATTGTTACAGTGGAGACTTTGAGCTGAGTATGTGCAATGTACGGTAACAGCTGTAGTTGAAGCACTTGGGAGGCAGAGGCAAAGGCAGAAGGATTTTGAGTTTGAGGTGAGCCTGGATTGTACAGCAAGACTGATTCAAAAGTGGTCCTTATTTTAATTTTCTATAATGCAAACAAAGTATTCTTGTAATAAGCATTATTTTAACATAAGAACTGTAGAAGGGAAGGAAGGAGATGAGATGGTAACTTCTTGGGGTAAGGCAGTGAAAAAGCAAAAGAGATGTGTAACATTCAAGAGAAGTTTTCTTAGCCTTTGGAAACAAGCTCATTTGTAAGCTGAGGAATGCATAACATGCAGGGTAAGAATGAAGACATAAAAATAATATATAAAAACCTTTCACTTGTTATCAGTCTTTCTGAACTCTGAATATACACTATGAATAAATAAATGAAGATATTGATGATATTTTAATGATAATTACTGATACTTCCTGAGCTCTCATGTGCTAAACGCTTTCTTTTCATTATTTCATTTAATTCTTATCCCCTCCTGCCCTTTTAAATTAATGACAACAGGCTTCAAATCCCAGTGCCACAAAACCTAAACATTCAATAGTTCAACCCATGTCTGTCTGACTCCACAGCTCTTAACTATTCAATTATTTGATCCCCAAAATGTCAAGTTAAAAACAGATGTGGTGGCACACTAATCTATAATCCCAGAATTTGGGAAATGGAGGCAAGAGAATTAGGAATCAAAGGGCAGCCTTAGTGTATTCTAGGCTAGCCTGGGCTATACAACTGGTTTAAAAAAACCAACCAACCAACACATAAAATCTAGAGGCAGGAGAGATGGCTCAGTGAGTAAAGACACTTGAGTTGGATCCTTGGAGCCCACAAGGTGGAAAGAATGTTGCCCTTTGTGACTAGTTGTCCTCTGACCTCCACAAGCACGCTGTGGCATGTGCATGAACTCACAATCCCAAGCCAATAAACAAATACAATATTAAAAGAAATAAGACAAGTCCTAAAAGATCAAGTAACATGACCAGCTAAGAAAGCTGAGCCTTTACTAACCCTGTATCCTTCAAACTTAAGGAGAGTGAGAGCATTAATAAAAACCATGATTTCATATGCCGCAGGCAACAAGATTTAAGCCAATTTCATTACATGAATAATAACTTCTTACAGAGCTAGAATATGATGATTCAGACTAAGATGACGTAGTCTTTGGTCATTTTAACTGAGTTAAAATAAAATAAAAGATTCTACCTTTCCAAGTACAAAATGGGAACTTACTTTTTTTTTTCTCACGAGCTACAACCTCCCAAATGTTGCTGAGAGCTCCCTAAGAGTGTGACTTAAAGTAGGCAATCATTAATAAAAATAACTCTACATACTAATCACCACACTTTATCAATTTCCATGTAAATTGTTTGTTTGTACTTATTTACCCATCATTGTTCTCTACACAATAGAAAAATGCAAATGAACAAATCAGAATGCAGCCCTAATGGGACTTTCTGTTTATAACCATTAGCCCAGAGGTGTGCTGTAATTCAATTCTCAAGTAGCAAGATTTAGCCTCATTAACAGACTGCAAGGGCAGGTTACAACTCATAAAACCCTACAGTAAACAAAGTTTATAGACACAGAGCAAAATCTTGAGCCTGATTGACAGAATTCTAGTTCCCTATCAGATTGCCTTAATTTACTTTTCTACTCATGTCCTTATACCACAGAGACAATTTTGCTTGGGCCCACAGCTCTCTAGTGGGATGGCATATCTGTATTGTTTGTTTTCTCACCCGTAAGAACCAACTGAGAAAATAAAAGATAATTGTTAAAAGTCATGGGAATGTAGCTCAGTGGTAGAGCATTTGTCTGTCTGTGAAAAGCTCTAGGTTTATTCCCTAGCACCATGGCTCCCCATCCCAACAAAAAGTCATGAAGGAAAAACTTGCAATTGTATCAATTGATTGTATAAACAATATTACTTTAATTGGTAGACCCAAATTTTCAGTTTTTTCCTGATGAGAGATTCATTTTAAGTAGAGCTATTTCATTTATATGTAGGTTCCACTAAAAGTCAGATTGTGGGAGTTGGAGATACAGCTCAGTTATTGAATGTTTACTTCGTATACACGAGACGTTGTGTTCAATTTCCAGCAACGCACAGTTTGGCTATATTTAAACAATAGATGGCAACAAAATCTGTGAATTTTACCATATTTACTAAAAGTGGCTATACTGTTCATGACCAAAGACAACATGACCAGAGAGTAGGGCCAATAACCACTTTATTAGTTCAGTAAAGCATTCAGTACAAACTGTTCAAGTATGTTGGTAATATTTCTGATGATGTTTTTCCCCTAAATCTAAGCATAGAAATGTGTTTCTGTTAGCTTTTTTTGACCAGTCCACACACAAAATAAGACAAGGACTGACCTGCTGTTATAAGTAAATCATCAATTTACTTGTGAAAAGTCTTTTCTCTGAGGGCCACCATCATTAAAGGGAAGCTGAACACATGGCAAACCTATCTTCCATTTACATCTTATTATATAAACCTAAGTAAGCTGAAGCAGTTAGTTACTGTTTCTAAGACATTTGTCTTTTTCTGCAGAGTTAGAATGACTTAAGAGGTTAACCTTGCCTCTTTAAAATGAATGTACTACAGAGAGAGTGTGATGGGAGCTTATTTTGGGAGGCCTCCCTTCCCATGAATATTGTTACAATGTGAGGAAATGCTAGCATGTTTTCATACACTTTGTCTCTGTCCTTCACAGTGCTGTGTGATAGCTACTGGTATCTTGACTGATAGAAACTGAATCTCACTTAAATACACTGCTTAACATCATACCCATTATAATTGCCATAGTAAGAAATAAATCCAGTGTCATCTTGAAATTTCAAAGCAATGATCTACACAATAGATTACATAATCCATGCTCCTAGCATTTTTCAGAGACCCCATTATTATTGTGATATTAGAAGTTTTTGTTCTTTACAATCAGTTCAAGTTCCCCTTTGTGGTGCTCAGGAAGACAGGTGATTCGAACTAATTTATTTATATTCATTTAAAACCTGGGCTCCAGTTTTGAATTAGAAGAGAGAGGCGAGGCCAACCAGCCTGTACTTCCCATGCATCAGACAGAAAATATCACACAGAAGCTGGGTCAGAGCTAATAACTTTGGACACTAACTAAAAAATATTCAGCCTTTCACCGCATGTCTTGAGGCTTCAGTTTGCCATTTTCCTTATCGTGCTGAAATGGTCTATGATCTGCTACACAGAGAGAGGCACTAGTAAAACTTGACGAGTTACGGACAAACTCTTCTAGAATAAGTAATGTAATTCCTTGTTTCCTTTCCATAAAAATGTATTGGTATGCAATTTTTATATTTCACAGTTCACCGACATCTAGGCAAGCTTTCTTCCACTGCTTCAATGGCGCTACTTTTAATTTTATCCTCCTTAGCTGTAGTAATTAAAGTGATCAGCAGTGGCACCCCAGCAGCTCTGACACAGCTACAACCCCCTAGCAGATTCTGCTTTTAAAGGGAAGGAGAAAAGACTAGTTTCATTTCACAGAGAACAAGAAAATCAAGCTTCTCCAACCCTCAACTTTATTCAATTGTTCTTTCAGCCGCCTTCGGATCTTAAGAATCAAATAAAAATGGCTGCTATGGGGGGTCCTTTTTATTCTTGCCGCAAATGTCACAGAGTGACATTACTTTAGGCCAAAAATGTGCCATGGATTTGCGAAGGTGAATTAGAACATGAGAAACTGTCAGTGTAGCTTCTGAGGTCATTACCCACCCAAGGGTGTCTTTTACAAGAGGAAATAGTTTCATTCAGTCACTTGCAAAATATACATTCAAAAGTCCTTTTGCTTAAGAAACATGCATCTATTATATTTTCATGAAATAAACTTTTTTAAAAAAATCAGACAATATTTGTATCTTTACCCCATAAAAAATTTTACAACTGAACAATTCCCCCTACCCTCACTGACAAAACCCAAAGTCTGAGTTTCTTTCTTGTGTTGGCACTAGTGTTTTATACAGTTTTAGTAACTGGACTTTGATTAAACTAAATAAATTATTGATATAAAGTTTTATTTAGTGCTTCTCAAAATGGTCCTTAGAATTCTCAGTTTTATAATAAACTAAGAAAAAGAACTTGATTGTCACCTTTTCATCAACAGACAGGAAGCTAAGCTCTCTTATTAGCACCAAGTATGGACAGAAAAAAAAAAATCCATGCTTGTCCAGAGGCAAGGATTACCAAAGTTCACCTAGTCATCTTCTACAGAAAACAGAATAAAAAACTACAAGGACTTCAGAGGTTTGGGCAGACCACTGGATACTTGACTGAATAAACAGGATTTAGGGTGAAACGTTGAAACTGTTTAGCAGATCTTTTCAGTTCATCTCAAACTTTTCTTACGCTGGTTTATAATATAAGCAGACATGCTTTAAATGGCCACACCTGCTCATTCTCTGGGGATGGACTGATCTCTGCTTCTCTAACAAAGGAAGAAAGAAAAAACATCAGCCTTTCTTGTTGCAAAACAGAGTGGAAAGTCAGAATCTTTCTCAAGTTTGCTCCATCTGGTCAGATTAAATCTTTGATCAACCTTGGGGATTACATTTATTTTTGTAGTAACCATTAAATTTTGGATTTGTTTAATACACACAGGCAAAATAGTAAAAGAACATAAATTTAAGTTTGAGATCTAGTTTTTAAATAGGAATAGGAAATATAAAAGGCCTAGTTCAGTAAAAAAAAAAAAAAAGGACATGTATTTCAAGAATGTAGATTTCATTAAGTCAACTCATGAAATTGAAAATGTCATACTCTATAGGTTTCTCATGATCATTCTTTCAAGATCTACCAAGTATTATTCAAAATGTGGCATCTGTTTTGCTGAGCATTGTAACATGCTATACACAAATGGAGAGTTCTAAACATAAAAGAGCATGATTAAATTAACAGTGCTAAAAGAGCCCTTCCTTTAAGTATCTCTGGAAGAAAGCTGGAACAGAGTGCTTTATATTCTAAATCAGTAATTATTTTGTTTCACTTATTTAACTAATATTTAAGAATTCCTAGTAGCTACTATCTTTCTCTAAAAATAATTATTTTAGGATTATAAAAGCAATTATGTTGTGTTTTTGAAAACTTCAAACTGCATTAGCAGAACTAATGGAAATAGTTTGGGCCTCCAAAAAGAGGACCCTTTGATAATGTAATTCCTCTTTTCTTTGTGAAACTGATAACTTCTTAGTTTAAAAAAATTATAAGGGAAAAAGAAGAATGGCTGACTAAGTATCACCTTGTGTTATATCCAAGGCCTCTTGCTGGTTGTCTGGCTGCTCTTTTGTAGGCAAAAAGGAGCTGAACGCTCTCTGGCTCCTTAGATCTGGCCCAACAAATGCACTGCCAGTCATGCACATGGATCGAGCTTAAAACCCAGTGTGAGCCTAAAAGAAGCCAGTCAGGCTGGCACCTACTCATGCAGAAGGAGATAGATTTGTCATGACAGGCTGATTATTCAATGTAAAGAAACAGTTTAGCTTTTCTAATCTGGTACAAATACATCTTTCTCAGCAAAAAAAGTAAAAGGTCTAGCAGTTCAAGTATTTAAAGTAGAGAAACCAACAACAACAAAAAAATGTAACGTCAAAGTAAACCATAGGTATTTGTGCTAAAGTATTCTGTAAAACAGTCCTGTGGCTCCATGCAGATAAGTAAGACTCAGCCCTTCAGAAGTATGACATGTGTGTGTCATAACAAAGAACAATTGTATTCTTTAACTAGAAAAACTTCTAAGAATACCAACTTATCTACTCCCTGTACATGTATATGCGACAGATGTTGATGTCTCTCATTTTTTTCCAGATATAAAATGATACTGTTGCAGTAGTGTAACAGATTCTAGGATGACTAGCACTAACACCACTCACCTTTGTATTAAGATGAGAGTGACCTTCCTTCTGTGTAACTTCTGTCACCAGCACTATTACTTATAAACTATCTGTTCAAAACTAGCTTTTTATTTCCCCAGAATGAGGTTCCAAAAGAGTTGGGAGTTTAATACTGACATCAGTAATACAAGTAGAATGAGCAGAGCCTAGAGAAACTTTAGTGTTAAAAAAAAAAAAAAAACCCACACCACATCCATTATGATCTATGCTTCTGCCTAAAGCACAACATATTCCTTGTCCCTACAAAGATTGCCTCAAAACTGCTTATTCATTTTTTTTTTTTTCTTTTTTGGAGCTAACCTCTATAGAGCTTCACTAAAGGGCTTTTCTCCTGTATAAACTTGACATTTGAGATTTTTTTTTTTAAAAAGTGGTATTATAAAACAAGGATTTTTAGCAAACCCAACACACACACACACACACACACACACACACACACACACACACACACACACACACACACACAGGAATATTTTTTTACTTTCCAAGACTGGGTTCAAGAAAGTTCTTTTATTAGTTAACTATGTTTTGGAATTCTCCTATAAAGAAAATAAATATAAATTATCTTTTTATTGTTTTATATCTCTGAAACAATGCAGGGAGTCATTTTCCTGATGTACTTCCAAGTTTTCCCTTTTCTCAAAATTTACTGGAAAAATCCCATAACATACAAGTGATCAAAATGTAAAGGACATGTGAAAACCATATGCTTTTCCAAGTCTGTTTTTTTTTTTTTTAAATGTCCTGCAAACTGTTGGCAGCTTGTTTTTAATGGAAAATACCAATCGTCTAGAATCTATACCTAGCCTTTTGCCAATAATGAGAAAACTTCACCTTCTGTCCCTTGCAATTCTTAGGAAATCTTTTGCTGTTATTCCTACAAATCCAATTACAGATTGTTGAGTAGCTAGTGGAGTAAGCTTATTGAGAAGTGTCACATCACTAAGTCGTGCGTATGTGTTTCAGTTTGTAATGTGGTCTGAGCCGCTGTAGAGGTGTCAACTTAAAATGCAAGTAAGTAGCAGAACAGGGCTAATCCCAGCCACTACTCCCCTGCAGCCAAATTGTAGTGCAATGAATGACAGTGGAAATGCAAAGATGCCACTGTGCTTATCACACACAGCCAGATGGCGGACCTGGATCAATGCACACATGCCACGATCAATGCATTTGATAAAGAATTAAGAAGAAAACTGTACATGTTATCAAAGAACTTGTACATGGCATAATTATGATTCTGCATGTGCTTACTGATGATATTGGAGACTCAGAGGCAGGTGATAATGAAACTGATAGGAAGAAATAGCTTAAAGGCTGCAGCATATGGCCTCAGCACTAAGAAATCTTGTCAAATAGTTCAGAAAGCTTTTTAAACTGTTATTACAGGCTGCTCCTAGTGTAGGATAGTAGTGAGGTTTAAAATTTCTTTTAAAAATTTGAAATGTCAAAAAGTTAGGGAGCACAGTGTACTTTTAAAAAATAGTTATTTAATTAGGATATTATATCTTTAAAAACACCATTTCTATTAAAATAGAAAAGAATGAAATATAGTTTTCAAAAGAATAGTTTTCTATATTCAATTTTAATAAACACAAATGTACAGACTTAATTTTCATAATAAAAGTAGTAATTTAAAATTTATTGATTTCCAAATAAAAGTCCTAATGCTAGGACTATTACAATTGTCTGTTAGCTAGGCTTCTATCACACATTTTGATAGCAGAGCCCAATTAAAGTTTTCAGGGAAAGGTACAAAGCAATGACGATGCACACACATTTAAAATGTATAAAAGGCACCTAGACACCGATTCTCATGCTTCAGTTGATAGATGAGCTGTCTAATCAGCAGCCTTGACGGAGCCTAAGTGCTCTCATTAGTGCTCAGACCTTCAGGCTAAATAAGCCTAAGTCCCTAAAAATTGCTTCTGAAAAAGGAAAAAAATCTATTCTCCTTCCTCACATTCTATCAACTTAAGAGGGTGGGAAGAACCTCACCTCACAGAAGTAGTTTGTGATAACTTACTTTTTGTGTAAGCGTGGAAAACAAATACTCTGGTGTGACCGGAAAAGTTCAAGACAAAGTTCTCGCAATTATAAAAACAATGAAATGACTCCCACCTCCCATACCAGACTCCATGGTAATCCTTGTTGGTTGGAAGTTTAGCTGTGCTTGAATATTGCAGTCTATGAACATTATTGCTTTAAAAATTTCTAACCTGTTCCTTAGTTTGTTTGTATTTCAAGCTTTAATTATTTGATTTTTAAATTGCAATATAAGGCTCTTATCAAGGACGCTAGTAGTAAAAACACATTGCATTTTTCCCTTAGCTTGGAGAAAATTAAAGTATCAATTTGCACACATGTATCATTTGTTATTAAATCTAAAGACATATACCGTGCAAGAAGAGCTGACGACTCTCTCAGCACTTGTGGAACAACTGAAGGGACTGTCTTGCTGACTCTGCATCTGGATTAACACTTTGATCATCACCATCGACTGACAAGACTGCATGATACACACCGATGGTAAGGGCCAAATCCCAAACAAACTGTTTGGTTTTGTTAGAGGTGTTTAGAAGAGGTAACCAAGACAATCCTTGAAAAAACCAACAGGCAGCTGATTCTTTAAATTCTAACACATGCAGCAAGCATCACTTCAGGCTAATATATACATAAGCAACCAGTTAAGTAAGAGGATACTTTCATCTACTTTGTGACAGCAAGGAAAGCCACATTTCAACGGAATTCTTGTTAAGGCATTACAAGGTTCTCATACAGTGCCAAACTCTTCATCAATAACATCGCAAAACTAATATTTAAAATATAGTTGCACATATTTTTTGACAGTGTTGGGGAAATCAACTTACTAAGCATTTATAAAATAAGAGTATCAAGAAACTAATTAGAAAACTTTCCTTTCTGTGGTTAGTTTTTAAAGGGCATTTAAATCTCTTTGGGGAAGGGACTGTTTCAAAGGGCTCATTTCTGCATCGACCATGTCAAAGGAGGTCAGAAACCCTCAACTATAAAGTCACTGCTCTGCTGTGGCACAAACAGATTCTGCGGCTAAAATCAAACAAATACCAATTAAACTAATCATAACGTCCCAGTGAACACAAGGAAGCTCACCTGCTATTTCTGCACTTCTTTCATGAATTTTCACATTGACTCAGTTTTGGGGACTATAATTGCCTTGACCAAAATACTGTGAAATTACTGCTCTGATCTACTAATGGCTGCAAAAATCAAGTCATTGTGGTTTCATGCCAAGGGGCCATAGCAAGGTGGTGCAATGATTTCTGACATAGAAGACAACTTCTAAAAACTCAAAAGAGAAAATTAACAGGATGTGGTTCACATTGCCAAAGACTGTTCATTAATTACCAATTTAATCACGGCTGGAAGCATGACATTACAAAAATCTGGCTGAAAGTTCTAATAGATTATGAAGACCACCTAAGAAGAGTGACCAAGAAATGTACAAAACAATTAATACTGTTTCACTGCTATCAAAGACACTCAGATGATTTTACATCAAGTGAAGCAAAGGCATTAGTAGCTTCACAGTGCCACCACTAGGAACTGTAAATACAATAGCACACAATTAGTAATGCATATGTGAATTCATTCAAAGCATATATCCTTGGGAAAGCCAGAACACGATAAGGAGAACAAAAGAAACATTAAAAATGAAATGAATGAAGATTTAAACTCTACTCTTGCGCATGCTGAGCAGGAACAGAAAAGGCAATATGAAATATGCCTTAGCAATGGTGATATCCTGGCAAGTTCAACATGACACTAAACAGCTATATGGAAAATAAATGTTCATGGTCATTAACAGCGGCAACAAAAAGAGTGTCCCTGATGCTAAGACACCGAGCACTAGCTTTATATACTCATGACATTCTTGAGTAAATAGGATTTTTGAAGCTGGGGTTTATGGATACATAACAGAAATGAAGCTTAGGTCTGTTTCCCCCCTACCCCTGCAACAATGCTGGGTGCCTCCTAGAGATATGCTAGCAAGATAACAATGTTTTCTAAAAAGTCTAGTAACTATTGTTAGGATAGCAGACTTCAAAACAACTTAAATATAGACAGAAGAGATAAGGTATTGTTTAAATCACAGAGAATAAAAAAATCACTGCCTCATACAGATATTTATACTGAACATAGGAGCACATCAACATTCTCCCTTAAAAGGCAACTATAGAAAGATTAGCCATCACTTGGTGTGCCTTACTGGCCTGAAATGGATTAAGTACAGTTGATCTTTTGATGACTGTGTTGAAGTAAAATAGAAAAGATATTTCCATCTTGTTTCCCTAGGCATATTCTAGTTCAAATGGAGAACTAAAATCTATAAATAAGACAAAATATTCTGTGTTTTAAAGATTTTAGATTTCTTTTTATATTAACTGAAAACTTATGACCTTAATCACTGAAATTACAAATTAAAGTTAACCTATTTCTCTCAAATAATAGAAATGATAGAATGTATAGTTAAGAAAAACATTTTAATTTCAAAACTTTGATTAACAGAGATTATTGAATGTAGTAATATCTATAAATGTATGCTAAAGTCAGTATTTTTAAGTATATAAATATAATTCTATACATACCTTAATGCTATATACTTAGAGCACATACATGAAAAAGAGACACATATGAAAATTACAAAAGTTACTCAGATATTTTTAATCAAAATGGCTAAAACTTTTATTCCTTTCATTGTATTTTCTGTGTATAACTGTTTTGCCTGCATCTATATGCCATATGCATGCCTGGTGGCATAGAGTTCAGAGAAAGTGTCAGACCCTCTGGAGCTAGAATTACAAATGGTTGTGGGCTGCTATGTAGGTGCTGGAATCAAACCTGGTAATCTGCAAGAGCAACAAGTTCTCTTAAACACCAAGCCAGCTCTCCAGCTGGTTTTTACCAAGATGATATTTTATGATACTTTTTGCCAAGTAGATGATTAACTCTATCTTTTATTACCTGGAGAATATTCAGTACGCTAACTTAAATCTACTATATACAATTATCAGCAAGATAGACAAGTTCCATTTAAATTAATATTTTCCAAAAAATATCAAAAGTACATGATGGATAGCGTAGCCTTCATGACAACAGGATGCATTTTAAAGGTACAGCTGGGAACTGGAGGATGCTCCAGTGGTCAGAGTTTGTTTTTTAGCACCCACATGGTGGTCCACAACTGCCTGTAACTCCCAGGGATCAGATGCCCCCTTCTGGCCTCCATAGAAAATTGTACACATGTGTGATTATATACACAGACACACAATTAACAATAAAATAAATCATTAAGGTTTAACATGGAAAATAGCTTGTATTCTTCTTCATAAGTAAGGCATTTGGGTTTATTTCTAAGTCCAGTAAAACAAAGTAACTATTATCTGTATTTTTTATTAGTATCCCTTTCAGTTAATCTTAAAGGACTGATCAAACTAAAATCTTTTCCCATGTATAGGTTTCTTTAGAGGATCCAAACATTCCTGCAAGCCTTCTTGGACTTACTACTAAGCATGTTCTCTCACATGCTAAGGTAAGAATCTGCTCTTATATAAACTGTGTATAATGAATGGGTCATTGGACTGAGGTATTAAATACAATGGAAGAAACTTCAAGTCTGATTTATAATAGTGCTAGAATTCCTTTCTGTTATTTATTTTTAAAAGATTTATTTTATGAGAGTTTTGCCTGCTTACATGTATGTGCAACATGTGTGTGCCTGGTAGCTGCAGAGTTTTTAAGTTATTTGAATTCTTGGAAATGAGTTAAAGACAGTTGTAGGTCACCATGGGGGTGCTGGGAACTGAACCAGAGTCCTGCAAAAGCAAGAAGTGCTCAAGTCCTGAGTCATCTCTCTAGGTTAATGGTATCTGTTGTAAGTTGTCTTTCAGGAAAATTGCAGCTCTGACTTTTCCTGAGAACGACTCAAGTCTGTACACAGGGAACAAGGTTAAGACTACTAGGCTGCTGTTAACCAATTTAGAAAATGCTCCCCAGATGTGAAGCATATAGCTCGAGTAGTCATAGGAAAGTTCAGTAGAATGCTGAGATTTGGGGCAGACTTAGCAGCTGAATTCTAGTAGGAGTCCCAAAACAAGAAAAAAAAAATGCTGGATGTGTGGGGAACAGATGAAGTCCTGAGTGAATGTGACTGACATGAACACAACCATGTTAAGGACCCCAGAACCTCAGATCCATGGGAACTACAAAGCCTTCCTGGGTCAGGCCCAGAGGAATGGCAAAGTCTTCCTTTGGTCTAAATATAAATACTAGTAAGGAAGTAATGACCTTTAGCTACAGCCAGTGTAGGGAGAAACTATCAAACAGTTTCCTCCTACAGGATGAATGCAACCTGAGACTGCTTCCCATAGAGGGCTCCTCCTGAGATTAGCTCTTCTACATCTCTTCATGCATTGAGTTTCCAGATTGCTGATATGGCTTCCCTTAGACTGTTAGAAGGCACAGACGGCTCAACCAGCTTTTCTGTATCTGTGGTGTGTCTGTGTGTCTGTCCTTTCTTCACTTCCTTGTTGTCCCAGTCAGATCAAACCAAAGTCATGCAGGAGTTGGCACAGATGTGAGCATTTGTGCAACAAGAAAGGTATTATAGTACAGGTTTTAAGAACATCAGGAATCAGATGACACATGGAACTTAAAATCCCAAAGTAAAAAGTAATCTCAGTTGTAACTGACTTGTGCAGTAGCAATCCATTCTGCTTTAAAGACCTTCACAGAAAAATTTACTTTCTCTTTATAAACCTTTACTTCATAGACACTTCTTATAGCCAATTTTTCTTTGTTATCAGTAAGCAAATAATACAAGAAACAGGCTCTCACTGCACCCCCTCATTTATTTATTGACTGTTTACTAAACACTTGGTACTAGGTACTCCACATCCTTATGCGTTCAATGGTGCAGAGTTAAACAGAGAAGACTAGAGTGCTCCTAGTAAATATACAAGAAAACAGGAGAGAGAGAGAGGAAAGAGAGAGAGAGAGAGAGAGAGAGAGAGAGAGAGAGAGAGAGAGAGAGAAAGCTTTAACTAAAGTCAGTGTAGGGAGATAAATAGATAGATCCAGGAAAGGGAAGCAACTGTAGGAATAGAATGGTCAACATTTGACCAAGAACACAAGAGTGTGGTGGTGACTTCAGATACTCAACTTAAACTGCACGGAAAACTGAAGAGACTGAAGTGAGGATGGGAAGAGAAGGGACAGGGCTTGTGGGGGCCTTTGTGATGTCAAGAAGAGTTGGGAGTTTATTCTCTAAGGCTAAGTGGTGTTACCAAAGGATTCCAGGGCTTCGTGTCTTCATAATGACACTTAAAACGTTTTCTCTTTGTATTTTACAATCCTGAATATTTGAAAAGTTGGAATTTGCTTCCTTTAACCTTTAATTTGAACTCTTTTCTAACTTGCCAGTAAGTTTTCACTCTCTCAGTCTAGAACTACAAAGTCTAAAAAGAGTGGTTCACCTGTGCCAAGTATGTGGGCATTACCCCATGTACTCACGTACTCTAATATGAATTATGGTTCTACTAGTTCTTCTTGGTAGTCACCAAAAAGTTCTCAGCTACACAGGAACAAAGTACAGAGGGAAATAAATTGTTGAAGAGTCCTCACTCAATGGCCTCTTAAGCAATAAACAAGTTCTAGAAAACTCTCCCATAAACACCACCATCATTACCACCCAGACAGGGTTTCTCTGTGTAGCCCTGGCTGTCCTAGAACTCATATCTGTAGACCAGGCTGTCCTCCAACTCACAGATCCACCTGCTTCTACCTCCTGAGTGCTGGGATAATAGGTGTGTGCACTACTTCATGCCTTCAGAAACTCTAAGGTTAGTATTCATTTTCATCGATACTGAAAGTCACTTTTGGACACAAACCTTTTTTCAACTCTTGGAACTTTTCAGTTACTCTAAGAATAAACAGTGTATGTTTCCCAGCTCAGTACCTACCATACACTATATAAAGGGTAAAACAGATAACAATGTCTTAAAGAGACTTCTACAAATTAAAACACAAATGAGAGCATAATCAATGTAAAAACAGCAAAAATCATTTCACTGGAAGGAAACTGGAATCATTTGAGGGTGGGGTGGGTTAGATCCACTTTTATTTAAGAGAAGTCTTCTGATCTTTCCAGAAAGATGGATATCCTGACACTAAAGGGAAGGGTGCGGCTGACTATCAGTCATGATTCCCTTGTCCCTTTTACATGGGCACCTGTTAATTTCAATGTAAAGCAAGAAAAAAATAAGTTTTTCTTAAGCTTTCACAAATGGAAAAACAGAATCAGAGATAAGGATTATGTCCTGTTTTAATATTACTTACATTCAATTGCTCAGAGATGAGATTGGGCATTTTCATTTTTATTTGTCATTAAAGTATTTTCCAAATTATGGAGTGTGCTACCAGCAACACTCCTTTTGTATAAGAGCTACTCAGAAACAGTAGAAAATGACCAAATTAAGAAAACTACTTTGTCCAAGAAAACGTATGAACCTTATATCAAGTGTCATATTAAAAAAAAAATGGCAAGGTCTAACTCTCATATTTGTGAAATGGGACACACCCAAGTTTTTTTAATTCTTTAATTACTACTCATATTTACATATCCATCCCCCCCACTCCCTCACCCTCCCATCCACCCCACACCCAAGTTTTTTACATTCTTGTCTTATGTTAATTTCAAATGTCCGAAAACTAGCAATAACTCTGGACTATAGTCAGCCAACTGCTATTATCCATTGACATAGGGCTGGGCAGCTGAAAAAATGAGTACCACAAGAAGAGAGCGTTTTCAATTGAGCTTGAACTTTTAACTGAGAAGATAAATACGGCAACAATATCTCCTATTATGTCACATGCTCTTAGAAAGTGACCTTATTCTTCCTATTGAGTGGTGGGGTCTATGTCTTCTCTCCTTGGACCTGAGTCAGGCTGTGTGACTACTTAGGCTAATGCAACATGGTAAAAGTGATTTAGAGATAGAATCATAAGACACAATAAAAGAAAGAAGCAATAGAATAAAAGACTTATAGAACAGGAGAAAATCTGCAAACCACAGATATTTAGTAAGGAGTTAATATCAAAATTATATAAAGTCAATGGCTACAAACCAAGAAACAAAAACAATAACAAAAACTCCATACTTCAAATTTGAATAAAGATCTGGGAGAATTTTTGGGGTACTTTCAGGATCAATAACCATCAAGGGAATTCAGATAAAAACCACACAGAGCTATCTATCACCTCACACCTGTTAGCATAGCTGTTCTTCAAAACAAAAGTTTGAGCCCAGAGTGAGAACAGACCTGTGACCTCAGCACTAAGACTGAGGTGTGAAGATGAAGAGTTCAAGGCCAGTCTGGAGAACACACAAGACCATGTTTGAAAAAAACCCCAAACCAGACCAACAGATAATGAAAACCAGTGAACACTGGTAAGAAAATGGAGAAACAGGCACCTTTGCAAACTGCAAAATACGACAGTGCAGCTGTTATGAGAAATAGTATGAATGCTCCTTAAACCCTAAGCACAGGGCTACCCAGCACAACCCAGAAAGCCCACTTCTGGGCTTAGCCAAAAGAATTAAAATTGGGCTGGGTGTGGGGGTGCATGGGTTTAATCCCAGCACTCACAGCAGAGGCAGGATGATCTCTATGAGTTAGAGACCAGCCTGGTCTATGTAGTAAGTTCAATGCAAGTCAGGGACCTAGCAGCATCACTGTTCAAGCAAGGAAACAATCTCCAGCCACAGAAAAATAAGCACCATGATTCCACTTTTATGAGGTAGCTAAGAGTTCAATTTATCATACCAAAGAGTAGGATAATGGTTGCCAGGAGCTAAAAAGAGACAGAGAAAGGAAAATACTAATCAATAGGTACACAGCTGCAGGTTAGGAAATGGTTAAGTTTTAAAGATCTGCATTGGAGCTATAGTTTGCATTTAATATGAAGAGTGCTGGTCTCATGGTAAGCGTCCTATTACAGTAAATTAGAATGAGATACTCCTCTCTATCAGAATGTCTTCCTTTTCTGTTCTATTTACATTTATTATGTATCTCTTTGGACTTACACTGTACACATTACTTTTGGAGCTACTATAATAGTACTTCTACTTTTTTGTATTTTTCACTAGGAACACAACTGAATATTAAAACAATAAATTTTATGGAGGTACAATTTACACTTGGTGATATGTACCCATTTTCAGCTTAATAAATTTTAATACTTATTACTGACAAAGTAAAGCTACACATTATCATTTCCCACCCACTGAGAGAGTTTGCTTATCCCCTATCACGAAGCACAGCTTCTGGCACCCTGCTCCAGACAAGCATGCAGGTTATGGGTAATACTGTATCTAAGTGTATACTGTGGATCTTAGTAGCTTGAGACTTGGTATCACCAAGCAGTGTATGGAGTGTTTTAGATTTTGAAGCATCTGGGATTTGGGATTTTCAGATTTGGGATGCTTAAAACTGCATGCTATCACATGAACAGATCATGTTTTATTCATTCTTTGTTGATGTATGGATAATTGTGTCCAGTTTCTGTGTTTTACAATGTAAGGCCCATGAAGTCAGTCACTGTGGTACATGCCTTTAATCCCAGCACTTGGGAGGGCAAAGGCAGGTGGACAAATAGTAAGTATTCTGAATTTAAAATCAATTCACTGTACATTTTAAATTTATTTATATTCTAAAGTTATGTTTAGATAATTAGAAACAGACTGTCAGTTTTTAGTACTTGAGAGAATATCAAACTCACTTTCCCCACAAATATAACATCAATAAAAACACTTTTCCTTTTGAAATAAGTACTCTTTTTGTGGCTCTTCACTAGAATGACCCCTTCAGCAACCAAGTTCATGCCCTACCTTTCAGGGTACCAAGCCTCCCCTTCTTCAGTCATCTTGTTACAACATGTACTTTTCATACCTTGTAATTACTAATTTATCATTTCTCTTCCCATCAGAACATACATTTCATGTGAAAAACAGCTGTTTTCCCTGTTACTGTGGTCAGACTTGCTTCAGATATACAACAAATCTATCTGGCAAATAAGTCTATAAAATACTGATATAATAGATGGTTAAGTACTGAAAGTCTACCATGTTCTTTAGAACAGTCCTCAAAATTAGTGTTATTTTTTGTATTATTCTTTGCTGTTGCTTTACTGAGATCTAGAGCTAAAGCTGGCCTGGAATTCACTATACAGCCCAGACTGACAAATTCATAGCAATCCTCCTGTCTCAGCCTCCTGAGTGCTAGGATTATAAGAGTGAGCCATTACACCATCTCAGATTAGTACTTTTCAAAATTTGTAATCATAATGTATACTTCTTTTTAATTTTTTTCCTTTTTAAAAAAATTTGAATTAGAAACAAGATTGTTTTACATGTCAATCCCAGTTCCCCCTCCCTCCCTTCCTCTCCTACCATCCCCCCAACTAAAACCCTACCTATCACATAGATCATGATGTATCATTAAAAATACATTTTACTCAAGTCCAGTAAACACACAGATCAATGTAACTGAAAAAGAAAAGTTTCACACACACACACACACACACACACACACACACACACACACACACACACATCATTTAAGTGTAATGAATTTTGATACATTCTATTTTCTATTCTATGCTATTTGTTTTTGTTAAAAATAATGGCTTAATAAACCTTTATACCCTCCTAATGCATAAAGACTGAAAGTGTAAGGCAATATCCCAGAGCTTGGAGGTCAGTAAGCTGTCCTCTACAAAGACTTACAACAGAATGTGATTTTATGTGTGAGTTTGGTAGTAAGTAGAGTTATCAGTTTTCAATGATAAGAAGTTTCATATCTTATTATATTGAAGGATTTCTACTGTTATAAGTTCATTATTATTTGTGAAACCCTACACAAAAATGACACATGGAGAAAATGTGGCTTAACATAGTAAAGGAGGTTATGACAAGGGAATTCATGGTCTGTGGAAACTAATAAGGCTCAGGTTCAAATCCCTCATTACCATTTACTGACCAGGAGACCTTTTAAAAATCCAAATGTAAAAATGACTATCAAAATTTGTCTTGTTATATTGGAAGTACTTTGAATATCTTCATGGAATTATATAAAATACATACTATTGGCAATAAAAATGGGTATCTATATACTAATGTTTCTCACAAAATTCTATGGAAAAATATAATCTTAAATAATAAAATACAGTTAGTCATACAATGTAAATGAACAAAACCAGGTATTTACAGCATGTAATTTCTAGTCCAGATCTGTACTTTTCCTCATAGCTAACAGCACAGTAATAACAACAGTGTGGCTGGTCCCACTGGATGGATTCATCAGTTGAATAAGTGACTATGTAAGTCCCCACAATGTACAACCTATGGAAAGTAACCGAGCAAGCCACTCCCCTTTACCCCATCACAATTATGGTTACTATAAATAACTTGTGGTTTCTGCCACCAGTGCTCCTCACATCACTTAGCTGCCTGCTGCAGAGTGGAGGGGCTGTGCTGCCAGTGAGCTTGCTGCCCGCCTTGAAAGCTGCATCTCTTCTTGCTTGCTCAAGCAGAACTCTTGCTCTCTCTTTCAGCTCCTCTTGTCTGGACAACATTCGGTGCTTAAAAGCAAAGATACAGAATTAGAAGCCAAATCATCAAAATACAGCTAAAGGTTAGATCACCTAGTAAAATAAAAAGTCAGGTGTATAACTTTCTTAACAGGACTACTTATAGAAAAAACTAATGCTGAGAAGAAACTTTAGAATGAATGTATCAATTTTGAAAAGATGAAACATAGTATTTCATAATACTGGATGAAATTTCAATGTATTTTAAAATGTAAAATAATAATAGTTAATATTATTGTGTGTGTATGAAGTGTGTGCACGAGTGCAGGTGTCAACATACCATAGTGCATGTGTGGGTGTAATTGGGCAACTTTGGGGAGTTGTTTCTCTCCTTCCATTGTGAGTTCTGGGAATAAAACTCGGTCATCAGGTTTGCATGGCCAGTGCTTATAGCAGCCAGGCAACCCTCATTAAATCTTATTTAAACATATTCTCAAAAGGTGTATGCTAATATTAGATTATATAGTCATGTTTTCTCATAAACACAGTATAATAAGGATATAATAAAACATTCAGTTCTATTTTTTCAGTTCTAATAGAAGTGACAACTATGTATTTTCACTTTATGAAGTGTTCAATGCTGTGGCAATTTTCTTGTCAACTTTTGGAAGTATTTATAGAAAATCCCAAGCTGTTATTTGTTTATTTAGTCAAAAGTCTCACTATGTAGCCCAAGCTTGCCTTGAATTCTTTATGTAGCTATTCCAGGTTAGCCTTGAATTATTCTGGGACTACAGGCATGTGCCACCACACTCCAGTAATGCTATTATATTCTGTAAAAAGAACCCACAAAACGGTTCTCCCTTGACCATTCTCTTCATAATGAAACAATCTTATCAGAATTGAAAAATAGGATGGACTGATTAATTTCCCCAATGCACTTTTAGAGAATAACAACTATTTGCCACCAATGGAAGCCAGTTCTTGTGTTTTGTATGGTTTAGTTTTTGTTTGTTTGTTTTTTTCCATGCTGGGGTTCTTTGTATCCCTGGCTGTTGTGGAATTCACTTTATAGACAAGCCTGGTCTCAAACTCAGAAATCTACCTGCCTCTGTTGGATTAAAGGCATGTGTTACCATGCCCAGCTGGAAGCCAGTTCTTTTTTTTTTAATTTTTTTTTTATTAGTTGACGTTAGGAACAAGCTTGTTTCACATGTCAATCCCTTCTCCCTCTCCCTTCCCAGAAGCCAGTTCTTAAAAGTGGTATTAAACAAAAGCAGAATATCTATATTAGTTTAAGAACTTAAGAATAAGACAGATCTTAGCTGTATTTCTTAATTATAGACAAGTTACTCAATCTCTCTTTTGCGAAGGAGTTCATGCTTCTTCCTCAGCCCCAACACAAACATTTCTAAGGTAACTTTCCACACATTGCTAAGATGCCCTTCAGCCAACTGACTGCAGAACAATTGAGCTATGGGGTGTTTTCAGTGCTATTATGATCAAAACCAAATAGATATGTGAACATAAAGAGCAAGGATGGGTCAGTCAGAAAATGTTGGTTTTCAACCAAAACTTTAAAGTTTATCATATACCTATAAGTAACTCTGTAAGTGCTGCTTTCCCACATACCAAACAGGCTCCAACCCCTTATCGTGATGCACAGTTTAAGGAAAACACAGATAAGTTCCATAATTGCCATCATGTGCACTAGAGATAGTGCTGTGTCTGTATGTCCATATGAAGCTGTCGTATCTCCTGTGAGCGCATGCTCATAAGATTCATGCTATATTATTAAGTACTAGGAAAGAATAATCACTAGCAAATGTCTGAAATTCATAACATGGCATATAAAAGAGATATTTGTATAAAATTTATTATATACTGTCATTAGAACCTACCAAACACCAATATCTACACTGCATTTTTGGTGTAAGATACTGTTTTTGTCAACTTAGTGTCAAATAAACCTTTATCCTATCCTATGTAAAAATCCATCCCTCCTTTCTTCCCTTCCTCCCTCTGATTTCTCTCCCTTATTCCTTTATCATGGTCTTATGTAGCTCAGATTGGCCTGGAACTCATGGCAAGCCAATTCCCTCTGCCTCCTTAGTGATGGGATTACAGGCATGAACTATTACACTTGGCTTGACTTTATGTAAAACTTTTAGACCATAAAGCATTGCCAAATAACATGCATACAAGAATACTGCAAATCAGTGGTTATTTTCAGCATCCTGTGCAGCATACTAATTGTGTGGATGGACTCACAGCATAATTAAATTTTAGAGTTAAGTGGATTCCTAGATATTAGTTCATTTAACCTCCATGGAAAATAAAACTGAAAGTTTAAAATTCCAGTTAATATTTCACACTGCTAATTACTGGAGGAAAATTCAAAATAAGAATTCAGGTTCTTAGATTACTCCTAATTTTAATGATTAATTAATTTTTATCTTTAAACACATTTGCCTCAAAATATAGTTTATAAGAAAAATCTATATTGGCTAGTGTTATGGTGGAGGTTCCAGTGAAATCCCCCTCACCCATCTCCCTCCAAACCCTGCTGCATCTCAGCCTGCCAAGTGATGGCCTCTCCTCCAGAGATTCTCAAGACCACTCCCAAAGGGTATTTCAATTGCCCCCCCAGAGACCAGACTTCAGGGTTTTCCCCATCTCTCTATCCCATCACCTCTGTGGGGGGCTGGAAGGCCACCGGTATCCATTAAACGTGGGCTTTTTCTAATTCGGTTTGAATTCATCTGATTTTGATTATTGTATCAGCGGAGAGGCTTATCGGGGTCTAGAAACTTTTCATCTGTAGGTTCCACTGAGATTAACAGGTTTCAGATATAACTTCAGAGGCCCAGAGTTTTAAATTTCCTCTGGTTGTTTTCTAAAACTGTTACGCCTTTTAACTAAAGTCATAGCCTTTTGCTATGACACCAAGATGTAAATCTGTTCCAACTGTCTTACATACACCTGCAATTTCCTGGGAGAATTTCTTCTACATCAAGAAATCTGGTCTGATAAAAACAGTCTCCAGAACCCATTTTTACCCCACCCATTTTCAAGCATATCTTGCAGGTTCCTCCGGCCTGGGCTAAGGTCAACCCACAGAGGGTCCACCAAATAACGCAAGCACCTATACCAGCTCCTGGGACTTCACCATTGGTACCACTTCTCCAGGCTTAAATGGAAACCTACCCAACAACTGGAATCTGGTTTTCCAAGATGTTGCAATGAAGGGCACATCTGCTCTCCTGTCTCTCTCACTCACCCTTGCCTCTTCTGTACAACTAGGACACTTCTCCATTCCCTTCATCCTGTCAGTTATCACCCTTCCCATGGCTAACCCCATTCATAGGGCTGGTGATAATAATCTATTTTTTCTCCTAGCAACCTGCCTTCTACAACTCCTCAAGGAACCCGTGCCTGAGGTCTACTGGATGGCAGCTAATGGAATGCTTCTCTACTCATACCACCTGCTAAACATGAACCCACCATCTCCTGACTCCCCCTACCCCACATCAGCCCTTGTCAAGGGCATATTGAGGCTAGGCCTTAGTGCACAGAGAAATCAGGCGTTCAGGACATATGGTGTCAGACAGCTAGAATTCCGCAATTGTCATTCAGCAGATATTTATTGGGTATCTATTGAGTATAAATACTGCTATCACAAAACTTCAGGGAGATTCACTTATTTAGAACCTTACAATTTATCTCTGGGGGAACAGAAGCTTTTTTTTTTTTTTAAGAAGGCTGCAGTATTTTTCATTGTAAAAATTACCTCATATAATCATGCAAATTAATGGATTTCACCGTGATATTTCCAGGCACGCATGCATGCATAAACTGTGCTTTGATCAATTCTGCTTTCTCTACTATTGCATTTCTTTGATTCCAACATTCCCATTTCCTTAGCACACCTCTGTAGACTCACCAACGATGGACCTTACACCCTCTGCAACCCAATCAAAGTCCAGACACTGCCGTCTGCCTACACATCACATGGCGCTTTAGACTACAATTCGGTCAGTGCAGTTCTCCCTCACGATTAGTTCCCAGGTCCCTTGCAGACTTCATGCAGATGTTTGCCGCAGTTACACAAAACAGCACAGTAAACAACCTATGCACATCCTCCCATACTAAAACACATGGCCTTTACATTTTAGAGATTAGTGGAAGAAAGGGAGTCTATACAGTTTAATTCAGACAGTATTTCCCCAATTATTATAATCTGTGGTTGGCTGAATCAGATGTAGACTCTGTGGATATGGAACTAACAGCACTAAGTGAGAAAAACACACAACTCCAGATTATTTTCCAAATTTTTACATTGATGCCTTCTAGTAAAGTCAAGAAAACACTTTTTGCTCTTTCGGAAATATACCTGTGGATCTTGGTCATTTCGGGGAAAATTGAGAAATTTAAAAAATATGTTTCATTTACAGATATCCAAACACACTAAATAGCAAAAATTTAAATAAAAGCCTCTGCTTTAAAAACAAAAACAAACTAATAAGGACTGGTACTTTCCATTTTCATTAAGAAAAACCAGCTAAGGACCCAGTGAGATAACTCAGTGAAAAAAATCACTTGCTTTTAAGCTTGACGACCTGAATTCGGTCCCTGAAGCCCTCAGTGCAGATAGTCATTTCTCCAAAGTTGTCTGTGCACATGTGTGTGAGTGTGTGTGTATTTTGTGTGTGTGTGTGTGTGTGTGTGTGTGTGTGTGTAAGAGTGACCTATGATAAAAAAAAAATAAAAAGAAAAGAGCAGGGGCATTTCCTGATGCTTGTATTCAATTTGCTGGAATATAGGAATCATACAGTCTTCAGAAAACATCTGTGAGAGGATAATAGTAATAAAGATAAATAATATCATAGAATGCAATTGGCAATTGTTTTTACTTTGGGTATTATTTAAAAGGGTTCTGAAAAGCTTCATGGTCCCTAGTTTTGTTTTTGTTTTTTTTGTTGTTTGTTTGTTTGTTTTTTCCCAATATATTGGGGATTGATCCTAGGGCTTCAGTATACTGGGCAAGAACTCCTGCTCTGAGCTACATCCCCAGACTCTAAGAAGTGCTTCAGAATTGCCATTCCCTAGCAGACAGAGAATTGGGAACTATAGACTACCAACAACTTTAAATCAAAGAGTGATTCAGAAGAGTTGGCTTGTAAAAGTGAAAAAAAAATAGAAATACTTTATTCAGTTTGGTTTGCTTTAAATGATCATGTAAATGTGTTGGAAGTATAGTTAATAGAATGCTTGCCTTCCATGCTTGAAGCCTGGCTTCAATCACAGTCACCGCACATACTAAGCATGGTGGCTCATGCCTCTAATCCTAGCACTCAGGAAGTGAAGGTAGGCAGATCTACACAGTGAGCTCCTGAGATACATAACTCCCTGTCTAAGAAAGAAAGGCTGTGGAGTGGACAATGAAGATCTATGTCCAAGTCTCAAAGAATGCCTGAAATAATAAATACAAGAAAAAAAAATCCTGCTATGAAAACCGTGTTTTGGCTGAGTCACAAACTGCCTGTCTCTGTACTGCATGGGCCCCCGAGTTAGATCCCTAGCATCCATGTTGAAGACCCAGGTGTGTTTTTGTAAGACAGGGTGACAGACACAGTAAACAGTAAGTCCAGAGGAAGTGATGAACCCCAAGTTCAGTGAAGGACCCTGTCTCAAAAAATTAAGTGAACTTCTGGCTCCCACGTATTCACAAGCACATTGTAAAGACATCCACATATACATATATACAGCACACAAAATGAAAATAAATTTAAAAGACAAAGAAAAGCAGGTGTCATAATTTTATTGGAAAAGTTTTTATTGTTCTACTTAAATCTCTCTCTCTCTCTCTCTCTCTCTCTCTCTCTCTCTCTCACACACACACACACACACACACACACAACTAACTGATAGTAGCAGAGAATCAATACAAGAAATATCATGGGTAAGAGTTCAACACACATGCTACATTCCCTTTGTGAGAAGAAATATAAACGTTACTAGAATTTTATTTTAATTTTCAAAGTAGGGTTTCATTATTTAGCCCAGGCTTGCCTGGTATTTGCTATCTAGCTAGGATGGTCTCAAACTAATTATTCTCCTGCCTCAAACTGCTGGTATTATATACTGCCATGTCTTGGAGATAGCAAATTTAAGAAATAAGATGACATAACTGACAATGTCATTCTGGGGCAACTAAAATATCTAAGAACAGTGCTTTGAATGGAAGGTACATAATCTGGCATACACATTTTAGAATTATGCTCATATTAAATGCAATACTGAAATACCCTTCATCTTCTGTTTGAGACAGGGCTCTCTACAGCCAAGGCTGGACTTAAACTCTTGGCTCTCCCACATCAGAGTCCCAAGTATTGAGACTACAGGAGTATGTACCATGCCAAACTTCTTTGGTCTAATGGTAAATACTATTTCTTATAAGTAATGACATTTTAAAGCTTTATTTATTCACAGTTATGGGTATACATGTGAGCCGGTATGAGTTTATGTATACAACATGAATGCAAGGTATGTGCAGAAGCAAAAAGAAGGTGCTAGACTCCCTGGGACCAGAATTACAGATGGCTAAGAGTCACCACACAGGGCTGGGAATTGAACTCAGGTCCTCTGGGTGAGAGGTAAGTGCTCTTAACTGCTCAACCATTGCTCCATCCTGAGTAATGAAACTGATTTGAAAAGCTGACATTCCTTGTCCTTCAATCTTTAAGTTGGGCTAATAAAATTATAATACAAACTGTAAGTATATAGAAGATGTAGTTTTATTTTTCTCTGATAAAGAAGACCTTTCTTTTATTCATGTATGACATCCTGAAGTGTTCTAGTAACACAAAAGAATAAAAGACAGAATAGCTACTTAGTAAGTACATACCCATGGTTCTGGCCCACTTACCTGCACTGTTTTAGTGGAGGGATCTGCATGATTTAAAGTGTTTTTGTCCGAATCTGGATCAGACTCTGTCTGCCTCAGAGAAGCACATATCTTCTTCGTGAAGTCTGTGTCTCTACTGTATGAATATCCAAGTTTAGAAGGAGGGGATAAGCTTGGCTTTTTGATAGCTGATTCACCATCCAATCTGTATTCTAAAGGTCCAGAATTCTCTAGTTTCTCTTGTTCCAAGTCATTACTGGTATTTACAGTCTGAAGCTTTTGCTCACAAATTGAGGGTGGAGACACATCTTTCTTTTTACCACTGACATGTAAGTCACTTAATTCTGAGTTCTCAGCTTTCTGGAGCCTATTCTGGCCTGACAAAACCAGTGATTGGGCTGCATCGGTACTAGAACTTAAGCCAGGGTCATCAGACCCTGAAGTCCTTCCCGAGCTCTGCTGGGACTTTTGGGGCTCTGTGTCACTTTTAGTCCTGCGGCAGGAAGGGCTGGCTGTGCTTGGACTAAGGTGGTCATCTGGGGTCTGGCGTTCACTTCCTGACTCTCCCACACCACTATCAGTGACAAACACAGAGTCATCCTGTGGCAAGAAATCCACTGCCCCACTCGCAGGCCGCTGTGGCTCCGGCTCCCTCTTCAGATCACTCAGCTCGGCGTAGAATTTTTCTTGATCAACAGAACTGTTTGTGTCTGTTTCATAATTTCCAACTTTATATGTGCTTTTACTGCTGTTTTCTTCTATCTGAACCACATTTAGCTCTTGACCACTAAAATGTGCCCTTATTTGATAGAGATAAGTCATAACAGTCAGTTTGTCAGGAATTGCTAATAAAACCATATCAGAAGGTTCCAGTAAACGGGAAATTCCAATGCTGGCAAATCCATCGTAAGCCTTCAAAGAGAAGAAGGGACAAACAAACATGATATACTGAACAGCTCAGATATCTATTTTAAAGAGAGCAAAACTCTAAAGCTTCTTGTTATTGTAGGGTACATAAAATTATTGGCACTATGCCACAGGAAAAGAACCAAATTTCAAGTAAAAAAAAATGAGTAAAAGGGAAAAATCCTACTAAATAACATATTTATCCACAAACATAATAAGCAAAAATGTGAGCTAAACAAAAATCTTAGAATAAAATTTTAAGATGAGGTCTGAGGTATGAAGAAGTGTTATCCTAATGTGTCCCCAGCTTTTATCATCCCTGTCTGCCCCTTTTCTGTAGCCACGTAATTACAGCAAAGAAATACTGGTAGGCACATCCAAAGAACTAACTTATATTATTTGCTTTAAAGTACCAAAAAAAAAAAAACTAATTAATCTTAGAAGCATAGAAACCCTTTTAAACACACACTTAGGGTTGGTTTCAGAATGAAGACAGGAACTTTTTAATTTCACCTGTTCTGGAAAAGAGGCAATGCCTGAATACGGCAACACAGCTGAGCCTGGGAGCCCGAGCTGTATTATTTTGTTAGCCTTTAAACGACTGTGGCACATCAGGTTTTTCTAGTTCTGGAGAGGCAAAGCTGTTTCTCAATTTACAATTAATTATTATTATCCTGAACTAACCCCTTGAAACAGCACTGTGTAACCAGGAAGCATTCGAAGTCTCCCTGTAGGTTTAGGTAGACATTCAGAAAGGAAGGACTCTGCACACACACTATTGTCTTTACATGTTAAAAATCTCTTCTTGACAATGACCTGCATTTAGGAGCACATTTAATGTTTCTCTGAAAAGAAACATTAGGAAATTATTTAATCAAAAGAATTTTTGTGCTTTTATAGCAAATTTCTGCCTTTGAATTTAATCTGTATTCTTCCTAAAGCTTTAGGAAATGTGAAGAAAATGAAAAATAAATTGTGCTATTATGACCTATTCAATTTCCACAGAATAATGCTTTAAAATATGGATATTTCAGAATATCTGCTAGAGAGGTAGCTCAGTTGGTGTGCATGCATAGGCTTGTTTGTTCTTTTACATGTTTTAAGAAAATTAAAGTCATTTTCTTCCTTGAGTGTCTTGATGACTTGACTGACAGATATCAACAGCAGGCCATCAGGAAAAGCACCACAGGCAGTGTTCTGAACAATTCCTAATTATCTAAAACGCAGACATATTGGTTAAGTTCAGATGCCACAGGTAAATACCCTTTGTATTGAGTTCTTTCCCCAGATCTGAGAGAAAAATCCTGCTGGTGTTTGCTTCACTCTATGCATACTAACTGCACTTTAAAACAAACCAGGTTTCTTACATAAAATGAGGTAAAAATTTTGTCAAAGAATTTTTCTCACAAGTTAACTTCTGCTATGGTCAATCACGTGTTGTGACTGTGTGTGAAGAAGGAACACAGTGTTTTGTTTAAAAGTATTTTTTAATCATCTACCATCTCTATCTATCTATCTATCTATCTATCTATCTATCTATCTATCTATCTATCTATCTATCTATCTATCGTGTGTGTGTGTGTGTGTGTGTGTGTGTGTGTGTGTGTGTGTGTGTGTGTGTACGTGTGCATGTGTATGGGTCTGCGCCCTGGGACAGCGGGTGTACATGGCTACCGAAGTGGGTGTGTGCCTCTCTGAGGTTAACTGGTGAGAACATGTTCTCTTTCCACCACACAGGTCTCTGAACTCACCTTGTCAGGGGCTTGGTAACAGGCCCCCTTATTACAGAGTCAGATCATCACCCAAGGATTTTTTTTTGAAAGGAAATTGTCTTATTTATTCTGAGGTGTTAATCTAGTTAAGGAAGAGTCACTGACAATCATATTACAAATAAAAGTGGAACTTCAGACAAAGATTTTGTTTCTTGGATACTCTAAGTGCAATTGACAGCACAAGGTTACCAGGGAAAACCTTGTAAAACAGGAAATAATCTACAGTTAGCAACTAAGATTCTCAATGTAGACATCATGTAATGAAAGGCTATAACTATGTATGTTGACATATACTGGATAGTGTAAGGAAAGAATCAGTGTTAAAAACCTTACTAAAAACTAAGATTATCTTCCATGGAAGATCTATTTGATATTTGGGGTTTGAACTGGTATCTAGCCATGCTACATTGCCCATCTAAAGAAAACATGTAAATGGAATAATATCCTTTGCTATGCAGTAATATGTAAACCCGTATGGTATGTCCATGTTACTTAAACCTTAATGAGATTATTTCTAGTTTTAATTAAAAATACATACAGGTAAGCAAAATCAATAATGTTTCCTTTCAAAAAATTAGAATAGTAAAGGAAAGCTCTATTTAAAAAGCAATCATCATTTAACTGATAGGGTCTTGCTATGTTGCCCAAGCTAGTCTTGAACTCATGAGCTTGAGAGTTTTCCTGCCTTATAGGTGTGTGACACAACTGATTGGCATTAACAGTTCAGTTTACAATGTTGACTATCCAAACATTGAAATTAGCTTGGCATTTTATTCAAATGCAGGGAAAGAAAGACAAAGAAATATCACACACACAAAAGAAATGTCACCTCTATGGAGATAGCTTAATTAATGAGAAAAAAAGATATCTCCCTTTAATAAAAATGGGCTTTCTAAAATGATGTAAGAAGTAATTCATGAGAAGGGTTTACTTTGGGGAATGCCTATCAGAAACTTCATTGACCCCAGAGACTTCAAGTTCTTGTCTACTTAGCTAAATTCCTAGCCCCCAAAAGGCAATCTCTATGAAGAACAGGAACTACCTTTCAAAGACTACCTCTTTGGGTGGCATATTTCTATTTATAAAAAAAAAAAGACAGTTTAAGTATATTATAACTTAACCCACAACAAGCAAAAATTTTGCTTTGATTTAAATTCTTGTTAAACTTCTACCAATATTCTAAGATTTAAAAAAGTGATAGTTACTTTAATTTAATGAGTTAAAGTATATTAAAAATTTTTGTCCAACCAGAGTTTATATACCACCTTGCTTTCTGAGGTCTTTTGGCAATGGATTCCCTCCTGAGAATAACATTTTATAGCTATAAAGCATACAAAGTAAACAGCCAGTTATACTAAAAGTGTAACTATTAAAATATAAAACTGAATTTGGGAAACCATAAAATACATTTTAATTAACATATAAATCAATGTATGTGTTAGTACACCCCCCCCACACACACACAATCTCATGCAGCCTAGGCTGACCAAGGACCTTAAACGTATCCTCTTGCCTTCAGCCCTAAAGTGCTGGATACCAGGAGTGTGTTACCATGCCCAGTCAGTAACTAATAATTTGAAGAAGTTCTAAATGGTCATTTGCAGAGATATGCAACAATAGTAATAAATTATGAAGATATATGATTTATACAGGCAACAAAACCTTTGGCATGGCTAATACAACTGTGATTTGTCGCCAAGTTCACAACTAAAGGAAACACAAAAGTTTAGTCACAGAATTATGACACAATACATTATAAAAAATATGTTTTCAACTGTGTTCAAGGACTTACTGAATTCTATGTTCAAGGACTTGCAGAATCCTATCTATAGGCAGACTTACAGATAGAATCCACAGGTTAAAAATGTCTATTCTAAGACAACAATTACATTGGTTTTCAGGTGAGAAATTCAATTCAATACAAACACTGAGCATGTATTTCGAGCAGAGCTTGATATTGCTTTCTCTGCACACTGAAAATTACATATACCATACTGCACTCGAGATAGACACATTCATCAGCCTTAGCCACAGTCAGCTGGCCCACGAAAATCTAGCCAATCATCTCTATGCAGCAGCTGACTTGAGGCTGATGGGATCAATATCCTCACATGCCAGCTAGGAAGTTCTGATCAATTATACAATTATATATGGAAACATGTATATATGTTTACTAGAAAGCTAAAGAGGAACCATTGTTTATCATTGCTTTGCATTTATAAGCTTGTGTATTCTTTTTTGCTTACCCCTCAGGTCCCTGCTTTCATCTCCTAAAATATTTTTCTAAAATTACACAATAGTTATGAAAGCTTTGGTTATAGTCTTCAAAAGCTAAATGTTGCATTAAAAGCAATATGGTTTAAGAAATACTTAACAGTTAAATGATGACCATGTACATACTCTGATGTCTGCCTCGAATTGTGATCTTTATAGTCCAGGATAAACCAGAGTAAACTATGCATCCAATTTAAACTGCAGAAAGCAGTCCACCTACGTAAGCTGCAGTTACAACCTCATCCAACACCATCGCCTTTCTTGTATTAATAAAAACTTGCAGTGAAGCCAAAATTGAAACTATGCCCTCCCCTGGTATTTCTTACCTTTTTGTTGTTTTCTTTAATATCTTGAGGATTCAGAGACTTGTAGTCGCTGAGGGAGAAAATGGCACAGTGGGTATATTGAATATTTGATAAAAATAACTAAGAAAACTGAATCTAAAATTTTTATATTCAATAATACCAAAGGGTAACTAGCAATTTCATAGCAGTTCAATCAACAAAACTAATAGTGTGGAAAATTAAGGAGATAAATAAATAAACAAACAGTGACTACTGTTTCATTGCCTGAAGCTTTCCATCTAAAAGAGAAGTTAAGGTAGAGAGGAACAGGGACTAGCTTTAACAGTGAAATTCACCACGAGATAATCCCTTATTAACAACATACAAAGGGCTACAGGCTTATTTGTCTCTTATTTGAAAACTAATATAATTTCATAATAAAGTCAGTTTTTAATAAGATTAAAGAGAAAAATAATTTTAAAAAACATTTTTAGGTATTAAGAAAAAGGTTGGTTTCCTGACATATACTTCTCAAAAAAGGAAAGTTCTATAGTCAAAAACAGAGATAGTCAAGTATTTTAGGATACATGGTAAGAAATTATTCTGTTTTTTAAAGAATGCCTGTTATTTAAAAATATTTATGACATTTCTACTTACATTAAGTCTGGTCTAAAGTGGTGTAAGATTGCACAAAATGATAAACCATTTCTCCACGATGTAGTAAAGTTAGTGATTTTCACACCCCGGTAGTTTTTTGTAACTTCTTTGCACCATGCAAGCAAGGACTGACTAGCATTTGGCTTTTGCCCCAGAACAGGACTTGGTATTGGGCTTGGCTAGAATATAAGAAAGAAAGAAAGAAAAGAGGTGGGAAGGGGACATTAAAAGAACTTAATGGAAGATAAAAATTAACATTAATTGACCTGACTAGATCACGTGAAACCTTTGATGTCAGTTTAGGTCCTTCAAAACTGTCAATTCACGACAACTGTTGCCTCTGAGATAGAAACATAAATCTTAAGTTATTATCTTGAGTTTTTGCCCATGGCATTTGTCTGACAAAGAGATAGATAAGCAACATTTTAAGCTTTGGTAAGAACAAGTCATGTGTGTCTTTGATGGAAACATTATGCTAAACTATTTGAATAGGTAAGGCTAAATAGCTGTGCAACTCTTACATACTAAAGAAGGCTTTCCAGATGCAATCATAAACAAATAAGATTGGATAACAACACTGCATTGAAGTCTAACTGCAGCATAAAATGTAGTGCTGCAACGACTTTCAGAAATTGAGAAATACCCTAGTGGAGAGATCAGTCACAGTAAGTGTTAAGGTCCAGCAGAACCATATTCATATAACCTTCCTATATAAATTTAACAACAACATAAATAGTTTTAATTATCAGCAACAGGCACATTTTGGTGTGAATAACACACAGCAGTATATATATTCTCCATATGCTCAAAATATCTCAAAGTTATTACCGAGAATGACCTTTGAATAGTAGCGTTCATTCCATGTGTTTAAATCTTAAGCACATGCTTCCTTTTGTCCATATATTTAACACCATGATGGTGATAGAACTAAGATTTTAATTTTAAAATTTTATTATTCTTAAAATCATGTCATTTGCTTTTACTGAATAACTACAATTTTTATGATAATTGTGAAGGTTGACTTAACTGAATCCTACTAAATAGTTTTGGACTTTAATCCTTTAATCAAAACTGTTAGCTAAGAAAACAAAAGAGCCTCGTACAGTGAGATGAGAGAACACTTATTTACCCAGAAATCATTTAAGTTTAACCAATGATCAATTCTTAGATCAATGATGACCCACTTGACAATAGCACGTTAGTGCCAAACCATTAAAATAATCTACTAGGAACCCACATGATAGGAGAGAGCAGACTTGTGCAAGTTACCTTCTGACCTGCACACGCACGCACGCACGCATGCACGCACGCACGCACGCACGCACGCACGCACGCACGCACACACATGTAAATATAATAAAGAAACAGATTTGGATTAATTAAACCTAACATAAAGTACATAAAAGTGATTCCCAAATATAAAACATTTACTTTAAATAACTCATTTAACTTTTAACCCAATGTGTAAAAATAAATGGTCCACAGTGACTTTCAAATCCCCTTGGTCACTTACACTGATTTAGAACGCTATGATTAGGCACACACATATTTTTCTAAATTTTCTATTATTTATTTCCTATCACTTAAATAATTATATTTGTTACAATATTTTCCATATAAAATTGCTAAAGCATAGAAGCATCTGAGAATAGGGTATATGTCAAGTATATAATCTACAATTATCTTTATACTGATTCATTTGAAACATATGCCAGTATAATCATGGATGTGTCCCTACCTCTATGAAGGCTAGGAGAGCAAAGCTAAAATTTGGATTTGTTCTGATCAGAATCCTGTGTTAAGAACAAGTCCCTTTCCACACAAAGAAGTCATATGCAATTGAGAAAACTGATGAAATTACAAGCCCCATAAATGGTCATGTTATTTTTCAGAAAAAGACAATTAGTATATCTACTAAATGAATTATCAAGCAGATGTCCTTTCATCTAATAATCTTTAGGAGGTTGTAGAAGAATTAAATCACTTTGAAAGTGTCAGTGTAGCTGGATGAGACAGTTAATTTCTTGTTCTAGTCATGAGGTGGGTTATTCGACTTTGTGTCTTAGTTTCCTCATCTGTAAATGCGAACTATAATGGTAACTATGCGCAGGCAGACATTGATACATAGTGTTGTAGTAACAAGACCTCCCTCCTCACTACCTCTTACCTACTACTTTCCCCTTGATAACTCTGAATAATGCTCACCTTTCATTGCTCCTAACCTACTTCAGGTATATTACAACCTTTGCAAACTTACTCCATTTGCCTGTTACTCTCAGATATTTGAACAATAAGCTTCAATATAAACTTCTCAGCTTATATATTCTGCCACTGTCATAATAATACAACCCAGTTCCATCATCCAACCCCAACACAGCACTCCTGACTATCTTGCTTTAATTTCCCACAATATCCATCTTTTTGTGGTCTATATATTTATGTTATACTTACTAGTTATGGTTTGTTTGTCAAGTCTTTTAAGTCAAGACTTTCAATTTGCTTTGTTTACTAACCTATCTTTGGTTTCCAGATAATTCCTGGTACACAGTAAATAATCAGAAAATACTGTTAACTGAAACAAAACACTTAAAGATATGGTAGACTATTCAGTAGGTTGTAACTGCCATTATACTGTTATCATGTATTATCAGGAACATCACCATATACCACCAGCACTATATGTCACCATGTATCACTAGCATCACACTGTCATGCACCAGCAGCACCATACTACCACACCAGAACCACACCATCACCACACAGCATCAGTCCCATACTGTTACCATGCAGCATCAGCACCATACTGTCACCACACACCATTAGAACCATCCTATCACCGTGCACCATCAGAACCATACGGTTACCACACAACATCATGCTGTCACCACACAGCATCAACACCATACATCACCATGCATCATCAGCACCAAAGTTTCCCTCCCCCCCCTCTCTCTCTTTTGGAGAATCCTTTCTAATTTCAAAGGCCATGAATTTATTTAAGAAAATGAAGTGACTGGTGGGGGGGTTGGAGGGAGAGCTGGCCCTGAGGTCATAGGAGTGTAAGAGCTGTCCCTGTCCCTGTCCCAGCTGCAGCACTCAGGAGAGTGGCCCCTCTACCTTGTCTGAGCAACACAGTAGAGCTGGCCCTGGTAGTGTAGATGTGGGTGAGCTGGCCCCAGGGCATGAATGACAGCAGGAAAACTTATCCAGTCCCTTACTTATCATGGCAAAGGGTGAACTAGCCAGGGCAATGCTGGAGAGCTCACCCTGGTTGTGAGGACAGGGGAGAGCTGGTGGGCTGACCAACCCAGGCCCAGAACCAGGGTAGTTGACTCACCCCAACATCCACCCCATCTATGATCTGCCAGAGCTTGGGAAGGGGCAGGTCCTGCAGATCCAAAGCTGCAGATCACCATGACAAGGGCAACAACAGGATATTCAAGAGGAATCCCAGTGAAGGCCCAGTATAAATGGTGTAGCAGAAACCAGAGGCATCAAACCAGACCAAAGACTCTTTGTAATAAATATTTGCAAGATATATGGATAAAAGGGTATACTGCATGACTGGCTGTCACACTACAGCTTCCATGATGAAATTTTTCTTCTTTTATTTATTTTCTTTTTTATCTCACATTTTATTTTATTTGGGGAGGGGTGCAAGGGCAAAGAGTGGATATGAAGGGATGGAGCCATGAATGGGATTGAGATACATGATGTAAAAGACATAAAGAATAAATAAAAAGAAAGTTTAAAATAAAAAAGAAGATGGAGTGACATTATTTTTTGTAAACAAAGCTTTAATTAATGATAATATTTATATCTTGATATTCTCTGTGTGAAACAGGGCTCATGCAATTTACCTGATGAAATAAGCAGTGAATGAATAATTTATTGTTTTCCAAAGAAGGGAAGATATCTATCCATTAAAGGTAGAAATGAAGAGCTGGGCATGCTGCTGCATACCTTTAATCACAGCACTTGGGAGGCAGAGTCAGGCGATCTCTGTGAGTTTAAGGCCAGCTTGGTCTACAAAGTGAGTACCAGGACAGCCAGGACCACATAGAGAGACCTAGCTTCAAAAGAAAAAAAGGGTAGGAATGAACTTTCAAATATAATTTTAATTCATTGAAATATCAGAGTTCCATTAAAAATAAGGCCACAGAAAACTAAAAAACTCACTGTGAAATTCCCTTAACTTCAGTAGCTATGAGAAACTGTAGTTCCATTTCTTCCTGTTCTACCCTTGTCTATAGTTTCTCCCTCTCTGCAGTCTCCTTTCTTCCACAGCCACACACTCCTTTAGGTGTTTCTCTGGATGGTTTTCTTTCTCTCTACACTCTGGGCTGATTCACTCTCAGGATTCCAACTATCACTCCCCTGCAGATGATTCCCAAAAGCACATTTATGGTTCCAACTATCTCAAAATGACATTTCTGGCTGGCTGTCCTTCCTGCCATGTACAATTTGAACTCAGTATGTTTAAAATCATATTTTTCCTTTGCAACCTGCTCATTTTCATTGTGTTTGAAATGATACTGCTATTATCCCAACTGTATGGATTTCAACTTCACAATCATTTAAAATTCTTTACATACCATTTTTCACTAGTTAACTGAAGGGCAATTATGTATTCAGGTTAAGGCTGTGATCTTTTGTAATCTTGTTATCTATCTCTTTTAGCCTTAGTCTTCCTTGTTGCAAATTCCCCCTTTTCTGACCCATTATCAAAGCACAGTGTTCTTACAACACATCTAACCTCTGGTGGTTCTCAACACATAAAAATGATACCACAACATTTCTGCACACTAAAACCCAAATCATGCTAAGTGTATTTGCTAGTATGATTCACCATTCTCCAAATCCCTATGTGTTCCTGCCTAAACCCCAGCTTCCCTATTTCCAGATTGCCATCACTTCACTTAGAGGAACTGCTGTCATACATACAACTGTGACTGTGCCATATTTTTCCTTCAAGATTCAATTTAACTGTCATTTGTACAAAATCTCATCCTATCCTAATTCCAGTCAGTAGGCAGGATTCTCTGTGTCTCCTACATGACTTTTCTTTGACTATACTATGATTTTCTGTGGTTCTTATGTGGTGTTTCTCACTATGCTATGTCTGATTCTCTATAGAGCATCTTCATAAGTGTTAATAGAATATATCCAGAATATGAAACAAATATCTTACATATGGCTCACAAGCCCTTTGTGATAGTGATGGCTGTTTCCAAAATACCTTGAGGAAACTCAGGCCACACAGGTAGGAGGTAGATGAATCTATACCATAGTTTCTCCATACCAAACCCCATGCTCTCAATATATTTCACATTGCAAGATAATTTAGCATTAAGATCCCAGCAGACATTATACATTTCCTGAAACTAGCAAAGGTCTTAGTTAACTTCTTCTTGGATCACCAGGTACCTGCCTCATGATTTTGCTACTCCAGAGGCTGAAATAGAAGGATCATGAATGAGACCATTCTGGGCAACAGCAAGACCTGGTCTTAGCATGACCAAAACTAACCAACACACAACAAAAGACAATCCACTCAAAACAACACAAAACTCAAGAGCTCCTCATAAAGCTCCTCTGCCCATTCTTTTGGACTTTAGAATTAGACTACAACTAGGTAAGACCTAATTAAGACCAGTTCAGTAAGATATGCACTATTATTGCTACAGCTTATGGGTATTTTGGTCTTTATGTGAGGATTCTTGGAGACTTTTCTCAATTATTACAAATCATGGTTAAAGAACACTGGCTAGATCTGATTTTAGCATTTGGTAAGCTGAGAATAACAACAATGGTGAGAACAAGAACATTGCATATGTATTATTTGGGTATCTTTGTCCCTGCCCCCTTCCTCTCTCTTGCTTCTCGAAAGTGACATCATCTCTTTCCTCTTCTCCTTTCTTCAGCTCTCCTTCCTTCCCCCTCCTCTCTCTTCTAAATAAGGAAGGGCTCTCTAGTTCAGCCTCTGGCTTCAGTAAGTAAGGGAGTACGGCCTTGAACACCTTATCCTCCTACCTTATCAGCAGGCTGGTCACACCAGTATATGCATGATAGAGACTGAATGCAGGGACTCATGCATGCAAGGCAAGCACTCTACCAACTAAGTCACATCCCTGGCATTCACTTTACTCCTATAGTAAAAGTGAAGTCTTACAATGCTACTAGCTAACTCTTAGATTTATGCTGAGAATAAAATAATACTGGCAAGTTTCAGTTATATTAACATATTTTTAAGAAGCAGAAAAATAGTAGACAGTTTTCAACAGATATCCAACAATTGGATATTCTGAAGCGCAGCAGTGGAACAATGCCAAGTCAGACAGCAAATGAAAGTCTTGGTACTGTTTCTGTAAAAGTCACCTCAAAGAGAGAGCTGGCAGAGCTGCCTGCTAGGGAGATGCAAACAGCAGCATGAGCACCATCGCCTACCTCCAATAATAAAATATATCCCATGTAAAATGGAGAAAAATACAACAAAGTAGAAATATGAGCTTTGTTCACCACCATCAAGTTTACTGTGAGAAGGGAAGACCCAATGCCACAGGGACATATACCATACTAACAGATTAGAAATTCAGTTTTGTGAAGAAACTTAATTTTTCTCCTTGGGGACAAGGGGATTAAACCACCGGTCTATTCCCAATGAAGAAAGGGTCAAATTCATGCAATATGTTTACCATTTCCATGAAAAATATATTGGGTAAACATGAACCATTATCTTTGTTATAAAGCAACAGTATTTATTGTAAAAATGACCCCTGCACACAAACCCGAGGGCCTATGAATAAACTCTAAATGACAATTAGAAATAAATGCTCCAGCTTCCTATGCTTAGTATATGTTATAAACAATCAGGTTCTTGGGACAGACAGAACATTATTGCATCATATGCCCTATAAGCCTCTATTGTCCACACTGAGAGGGCTCATCAACTTACCACCTGACAATAGCTATGTATTTATGACACTTGACACTATGATGCTAAAACTAAAGATTCCCGTCCTTCTTAAAGTTAAACCTGGTGCTAAGCAAATATGTATATTTTTCCTGGACAAAATGGTTTGTGCCCAGAAAATACAAAAAATTCTTAAGACACAATAAGAAAGTAAGGTCAACCAATATAATAATAGGCAATAAAGGAAAGAGTGTTTTGTACTTGAATATGAAATGAAATCTTAAGTATCTAGGAAACATGAAACTTTGCCCATTCACATGTGTATTCAGATAGCACACATGGTACACGCAGTCCCTAGAGGGGCTGACATTTTAACAGGCATTTTAATTGAAATGATGCTAATGAGATTAAAACTATTAACTGGCAAGAATGTGGGAGAAAAGAATTTCCATTCAGCGTTGGTGAAAACTCTCGTAGCATCTATTCTGTTAAATTTTGAAGGCATGCCCATCCTATGACCCAACAATTCCTAGAGAAATGCATGTCCACCTAAACAACACATGTATACAACAATATTTAAAACAGCACTGTTCATAATTTTCTAAATATGAAACTATCAGCGAACAATAGACCCCACCTAGAATACAAGGGGAGAAAAAAACAGACTTCCAGCTTGAGTGAAAAAAATCAGTGTTGATATTAACATTTTTCATAGTGTATAATCACAATGTAACAACACGTGGAACATCTACATGATTCTTGATGCCTTTGCTCTCCACAAGAACAACACACAGTGTAATAAAGACAAGAACAAACTCAGGTATTACAAGACACTGGCTACAACTGCCTTCTCTTAGGCCAGACAGCAGACTCTGGAAAAAAATGGAAAACAAAAGTCATCCTTCTCACCAAATATCTGGTTGGGAAAGTAGTTATGCTATAAAAAATATAGTTATCTATGTTTATTTATATTTACATATTTAATAGTTTACCACTGAAATTTTTTATGGATATATATTTTAAAAATTACTCAATTTTTATTTTCAAATATTAATACATATATTCATACAAACAAGTGATCTTTGGAAGTTCCAATGACTCTAATATTCTTATGGTAAAATACATATAGCCTAATATTTATCATCTTAGCCTTTTAATAAGTATATAAGTTCAGGGTTATACATTCATCAATGGCATATTCATAACAACTATTGATTCCCAGAAGTCTTTGCATTTTGCAAAACTGAAAGACTTTATGCCTGTTAAGCAACAACTCCTCATTTATTGCTTTCCACACACCTGCAGCATGAGTGCCTATGTGTGGTGCTGAGGATCAGACTGATGGCTGGCACAGGTATACAGTGAACCACACCCCAGCACTCTGTCTCCATGATACTGATTAGTGAGGTACATGACAAATGGAAACATGTCATTTGTCTTTTTATGGCTTTTTCACTTAGCATAACACTCTGAAAGTTAACTTGTACTAAAGTATTTATGTTTTTATTTTTATCAGGATGTTAAAAAAAAAAAAACCACAAAACTATTACAGGTCCTCTAGGATTCCATTTGACCATTAAGATGGTGTGTTTTCTATCTTTGCAAAAAAAATGTAATTGGGATTTTGATGATTACATTAAATCTGTAGACTTCTTTGGGTTGTAATTACATCTTAGACATCATAACAGTATGATGTTTTCAAAAGCACAAACATGGGATATCTTTCCAGTTTGCAACTTAATTCCTTTCCAAAATGCCTTTTAGTTTTCAGGTGGGCAATCTTCCTTCTTCTTGGATAATTTATTAATTTCTTTGTTCATTCTCTTGTTCTTTTTGGACATGGGGTCTTAGGAAGCCCCAGGCTGAACTTGAAGTCAACAATAATCTTGAATTTCTGTCCTCCTGTCTGCACCTCCCAAGTTTTGGAATTGCAGGCCTATGCCATCATACTCAGGTTTGTGTGGTACTGGAGGCAAACTCAGAGCTCCATCATGCAAAGTGAGCATCTGAGCCACACCCCAGTCCTAGTTAAGTTTATTTCTAAGCATTTATCTCATTTTGATGCTATTGCTAGAATCATTCTCTTAATTTCTTTTTCTGATTGTTCAATGTTAGAATTCAGAAATGCAAACGATTTGCTGTTATTATTGTTGACTTTATCACCTACTATTTTACTAAACTTATTAACTAAGATTTTTTTGTTTGTTTTGTTTTGGAATCATTACAGTTTGGTTCATGTATGTTCCCATCAATTCAAACAGATAATTTTACAACATCCTTTTTTATTTTGGTGATTTTTCTTTTTCTTGTGCAATTACACTGGCCAGGACTTCAAGTTCTATGTGCAGGACAAGTTCCAAGAGTGAACATCCTTGACTTCTTGTGACTTCAGAAGAAAATCATTCTTTGCCTATGTAGTAAGATACCATCTCTGAGCTTTTCATATTGTGGCTATTATTATCTTTGGGAAATTCCTTTTAACCCTAATCTGTTGAATGTTATTATAAAAGGGTACATGATTCTGTCAAATGCCATTTATATATTATTTCAGATTGCCATCTGTCCTAATTCCTACAATGTATCAATATAGCATATGACATCGACTGATTTATTTTATATTCTAGCAAAATCCTATTTGGTCCCGGTCACAGTCTTTTAAAATGTTGCACAATTCAGTTTGCTAGTATTTTTGTTGGTTATTTTTTACATCATTAAAAAAACTAAGCAACGTTGATCTATAGTTTTGTTTTTGTGGTTAGTAGGGTAATGCTGACCTCATGGGATGAGCTAGGGAGTGTGTTCCTTCAAGTCTTTAGAAAATTTTGAGAAAAAATGCTATGCTATTACTTCTGGGGATACTTGATAGAAAGTTTGTGAGACCATTTTTGTTGTTAGGAAGTGCTCTCTCCCACACCCAGGGTCTCATTGTGCTGCATGGACTGGCCTCTGAAACTCTGCCTTAGTTTCATAGTACTGGGGTCAGAGAAAAGAGCATGAGCCACAACATCCAGCTTGTTGGGAGATGTTTGTTTACTGATTCATTTTTTTTTTAAACCTCTTACAGAATTGTTCACATTTGCTGCTTCCACATGGTTTAGCTTTGGTAGCTACTGTTCCTGGGAATCTGCCTATTTCATCCAAGTCACCCAATTTGTTGGTATATGACTGTTCACAGCACTCATAATTCTCTAAATGTCTATTAAGTGGGTATCAGACCCACTGTTACTTCTGATTTTAGTAATTTGAGCCTTTCATTCCATCATCCCCCATCCATATAGACAAAGTTTGCCAATTTTGTTCATGTATTAAAAGAATCAACCTTTGGGTTAAGTTTCACTAAGATTTTTGCTCCCATTTCGTTTATCTTTGTTCTAAACTTTCTTCTCTTTAGCTTTGGGATTGTTCTTCCTTTTCTACTTCCTTGGGGTACAAAGCTAGAATATGGTTTAAAAGATCTTTCTTTTTAAAATAATTTGCAAGTGAGTGTGTGTTGTGCACACTCACTTTTATATAGGTGCACACACACTATGCATGTGTGTGCATGCATACAGAGGGAGGCCAGAAGCTGATGTCAGGTAATGTCCTCAACCTTGTATACTGAGACAGGCTCTCTTACTTGAACCCAGAGTTCATGGATTCAGCTAGTCCAGCCAGTCAGTTTGTCTCTCCTAACCCCTACCACCACTTTCCCTCCTGACTTTAGGGAGTCTTTAAACCCACCAAGTCCACTTAGTGTTGCCAGTTCATGGATGGGTGTAGGGTCATCACTGAAACATGTGTAGTCCTAAAAATTTAACTGTATTTCTGTCTTTTGTTTTGAAATATATATATTTTAGTCACAAATAAACATAACTTATGTAATGAAGTTCCCAACATTGATCTTCTGGGGAGCTAATACTAACTTAATGCAGCAAAAATTCATTCAGGTGTCATTTGGTATCACTTTTATGTGTCACATTCATGTGTTTTGGAAGAAAAATACTACAAAAGTTGAGGACCTCGTAGTTTCTCTAAATTCCTGCTTTCTCTAAGAATTCTTATATAAATTGACAGGCCCATGAAAAAAGTCAAATAAAACAGAGAGTAGTGTCTGAAGGTTTCTATAGAGACAACAGCCATCTTTAATAACAGGTTTTCAAGTGTCAAGTTTTGCTCTTGGGTATGTGGATGAAGGCACAGACCTTCCCACTATAACCTGGCTCTGTACACTCATAAATCATTATTCACCCAATAGCTTTGTGTTTAATAGAGGTTGAAAATGGTTGTAGCTGCACTCTTCTAACTGTACAAGCGATGCCTGAATTAAAAGGTGGCACATTCTCATTCTTTAACTGTCTTACTGCCCAAATTTGCTTACTGCCTTTATTATTTCTTAAAAAGGATAAAAACCTCTCACAAAAATCATCCAAGCAATCTTTTCCTGTCGTATAATTATCACAAACAATTCTCATTTTTTGGCCATTGAAAGCACCTACCTAGGAAAGTCAGACCCTGTGCTCAAGCTACCCATGGAGACTCAACAAGTAAAGGCTTGTAGCGAAAAATAGAAGCGTGGCAAGTTCTACTTACTATGCAGTGTTTTTAAAGAAAAGGTTTTTCTCTGTCTTGGATAAAATATAAAAGTAGCTCAGAGTAACAAAACGTTTTATTAATGCCTACTGTGAAATACTATGCAATTCAAGTCTTAATTAAATATGCCCCAACCCAAGGGAAAAAAAAAACCCAAACTCTCACCAAATTGCATTTGCCACCAAATGACTAACATGTACACAACAGTTGGAAACTGTCAAAATATTTTACAGCTCAATTGTAATTACCAACCAAGTCTAAGCATGCCCTTGGGTGGGCGCTCACCACATTTGAGGGCTGCAGAGCATCAAGCGGCAGTCACTTTGCTGCAATTTCTAATTTATACATTTACAACTCCCAAATAACTCCAAAAGTTTTATTGTCATCAGTAAAACCACTCAGTAAAATATCAATATGATATAATAACTTATAATTTTCATCTATTCGCTAGCAAGGACAACCTTAAAAGGTTATTGGCTAATCTTTTATTACACTCAAATATAACTAATAATTATGCTCAGTGATGAGTCATAAATGCATACAATGATTACTTAGTTATTTGTCATTGAAAAAAATGTATCAAGTGATCTTGAGACATAAATGTTTTATGTTGTCCTTATCACAATAGATGTAGCCAAAACTAAAGGGGAAGGTGTGATTGGGGTAAAGTGTCAATATGGAAGTACAGCTGGTGAGTTTCCAGAGGAGTGAATGCAGACATCGTTTGCCATTTGAAGTAGGACAGCATCCAGCCTCTCTTCCCTCCTCACCAGAAAGTGTACAGATTGAGAGTTTGCAATTAGCCACACTTTGTATCTCTTACCCATAGAAAAGAAGTGGTTTAATTATGGAGCACCAGTGAGGTACTCTCCTGCTGAGGATCATGTACATCCATATTCTTTTAATCACCTGAGGACAGAGACATACATAGAATATACTATGGAATATACAAACTGTTTCTCAGTTTGGCTGTGAATTAATGAAGAAAAGTTTAAAAGAACTAAATAAAATTTTATAAGATTCTTGGAAACACCATAGTCATGAAACTAATAGACTCTTAAAGGGAACCAAAAAAATGATGATGATTGGCAGGCAGTCAAAATAGCTACAGGTCAGTTCTTCAGACTAGAAAGTTTTGTCGTGAATGATTTTATACATTCAATGTTCAGTCACAAAGTTTGTGAAAAATTAAGTGTATATTCCAAGAATAACGTCTAGGCAGGAAATATCCCACTATTTTGTATGTTAATATCACAAAAGTTGTAAAGACACTTTCTTAGAGGCATATGTGTCCCTGCATGCAGGACTTGTACAAATGCATTATTGTACACTGAATATATCACAAATGGAAAATTTCAGAGAGAATGTAAAGATTAAATTAATAATTTAAATATTAATGGCAAAGATATCTTCATTTTCTTATTATAAAAATATACAAGAAAGAAGTATAGCAGAATAGCCATAGATAGGTCTTAAAATTCTGACGTCATGATCTAAAGGTCTACTTCTAAAATGTGTGCTTTGCGTGGCTTGAATTTCTGAACCAACAGAGCTATTTCACAAAAACACAGAAGTAAAAATTCACAAAGCATATTATTGGCTGCTCAGCAAATCAGGATCCTACTCCTTGTGTCACTTAAAAAGGTTTGTTGCCCTTCAGCTAGTAAATCTATATTCACTGATGTCAGCTGGAGTCATAAACTACTAATAATTTTAACTTGCATTTTAAATCAAGCTAGAAAATTCTGTTTTCAAGTTCTCAAACTATAAAGACTATAAAGACTTTTAAAAAATATAGATACTAAGAACCACTTTAGCAACAAAATAATGATGGAAGTTTTTTTGTAGCACATTTTGCTGCTAACCAAACATCCATTTTCATTGGGAAACAGGTAGAGTTTGGTGCTGTATTTACTTCCAAACTCACCTTACAGGCAAAAACTGTGTAACAAAGCTTTGTAACACAGTTCTGGCCAGTGTAAAAATTTTATGGGATTATGAAAACCAATACAAATGAAAATCATGTTTAAGCCTTCATTTACAGTTCTTTTAAAAACCAGTATGGTTTCAGATTCTATGCTGCAACAAGTATCTTAAAATATCACCACTTGTGACTTGTCTATCATGAAAGAATACTGACAAGTGAGAAGGTTAGATGTGAAGCCTTATCTATACTTCTCCCATCGATGATGCTTGGACATCCAGGTAAGGATAAATAGAAAAGGGAAAAAAATCCACAACTTTGAAACTCCCTTCTTTCACTGGGCATGGTCCATCTTCTCCCTGACATGAGAGCCTTGTGCAGGGCGACCAAAAGTGCCCACACTAAGCTGCATATTAAATAAACAATTAATTTAGACAATACATGCAGATAAAAGTTTTAATAGTATATTCTTTATACTCCCAACTCTCTCTGGAGAAGTACTTCAGCATTACACATGTACTTTAAAGTCATTGTTTTAATAATACAATGGGCTACATCTGCCTAATAAAAATATGACAATCCTATGACTTGCTGTTATCATTTACACTTTGAGAAAATAAACAGCACACAAATGGTTGTAAATGATTTTTTTTAATGCTGGGTCTGGTGGTTCCTGCAACCTCCTGGCAGGAGGATCAACTTCAAGGGATGCCTGGGATACAAGTAATTTCAACTCCAGACTGAAACTAAGGAACCCAATCTGGAAAAAAGAAAAAGAGTAGGGGGTGGGGGTGTTAGGGGCTAGTCTATCTACTTTGCATTCATGAGAGCCACGGTTCCATCTCCTGTACTATAAAATAAATCACCAATCAGATGACTGAATGAATTTCTTATCATTGTAAAGCTTCAAGAATGGGGTCGATTTTGCAAAATCAGAATGGTTTTCTATTTGTCAAGTTGTATTAAACATGTATACATTAAATGCAGACATGCAGGGACTAGCAGTGTTACAATGTTTACATGCCATGTTTCATTGCAATTAACTTAATATGGAGCAGACTTAGAAAGACTTGTTTTAATTCCTATATTTTCAATCTACAAAATTACCCTTTGACACAAACCTTAATTGGTCAGTCAGTAAAGTGGCTGGTATAGATCATCAACTCACAGTACGTTTTCAGGGAAGATGTCAAAGATGTCAATGTAAATGAGAATAGTTGTTGCAACTGAAGAATTCATAAACACTACTGGACACAGTGTGATTAAAGAGATAAACAGGCTCCCACAAAGGATTACAAATAGAACCTGTTGTTAACATGAACCTCACAGTGTCATCTAAAGGATGAGTGGCCTTTACCTGACTCCTGCATATGTACACAAGTAATGCCCATCCCCCAAAACTCCACATTTAAAATGAATGTTTGGTGAGCCTGAACTACTCCCAACATAGCAATCCAGAGACATAAACTAAAAGTTGTAGGTGGAGGTTCTTGTCCTGCCTGGTCCCACAGGCGCTTTGCCCCAAATAAACCCACAAAGACTTATATTAAGTATAAAATGCTTGGCTGATGGCTCAGGCTTCTTATTTGGCTAGCTCTGTCTTAATTATTAACCCACTTCTATTAAACGATGTATTGTCGAGGCTGTGGCTTACATGTAAAATCCAGCATGTTACTCCTTCGGCAGCATGGCGTCTCTTTTGGTCTCGGTCTGCCCTCCTCTCCCCAGCCTTCTCCTGGTCTGGTAGCCCCGCCTATCCTTCCTGCCTGGCTACTGGCCAATCAGTGTTTTATTCATCAACCAATAAGAGAAACATATACAGAAGGACATCCTCCATCAAGAAGTAAGTAGGGAAGATTTGTTCTAAATTATTATTATTATTATTATTATTATTAATTATTTCAGGAGGATTAATGGTCTTTAAAAAAACTATTGAGGATTCCAAGAAGGTTTTGATTTTGTGGGTATACCTACTGATCTTTACTGTAATTTTAAAAAAAGCCTGACATATTTTCAAATAATAATAACAATAATAATATATCTTATATGTTTTATAAGTAACTTATTTTTATGAAAACTATTTTCAAAAAATAATCTCTTCAACTTCTGGCTTAAATGCATTTTCCTGTCTATTTTCTATTTTCAATCTGGTGTGACACATTTTGGTTCAAATAAATGAATACAATCTAGTACATTTTGGAAGGAGGTCTTTTTTAAAACACTTTTTTTAAATCAATTGATTCAATTATTTATTTTGGGTGTGGATATGGTGGCGGTTAGTGCACAATGTGTGGGAGTGGGTTTTCCCCTTAAACCATGTGGGGCCTGAGGATTGAACTCAGGGTATCAGTCTTGGCAGGAAGTAGATTATCTGACTCACCTCACTGTCCCAGAAAGGTGACTTCTAAAGGTGTGTGTGTGTGTGTGGGGGGGTTAATAGACAGAGACAGAGACAGAGACTCTACAAAACAGTGGTTTCTTACAGGGTTGCTGCAGTAGTGTAGAATCTGAAACTACTTAAGTCATAAGTGTTTAAATTCTGTTCTAGTCAAAGTAGGCAAGTGGCCTACCTTGCCCTTAAAAGGCTTGTTTCCCTCATCGCTTAATAATTTTAATAGTATATAAAAATTGTTCATTTGGTCAATAATTCCTTGAATTATACAGATCTTATACATGTTAACATAATATATAATGGTATAACATTTAAAAATATTACCTTAATATCAGCCCTAACTTCTCAAAAAAGTCTTCAAAAATCCTGAAGAATCTCAAGTTCAAAGTGGCAGATCAGAGATTTCCTCATTTTTGTTCAAAAGCAAAAATTTTATCTTTGGCAAGTAATTCGTTGCTTTTCAAGAAAATAAATATAAAATAACTAATTAAGAATAACCAGTTTGTCAGTTATTCTTTCAAGTATAAATAGCATTTTCTGAAAAAGGCATCCAACTGAGCATGCAATGCCATTACTCCCTTATTTATTAATTATTCAACCAGTCAAATAGTTGCTGTGGTCTGACAGGGAGGACAAATGGTACAGGACTGTCTTATGATAGTCTGAAGACTAAGCAGCAGTTTGATGTTTCCAGCATCAAACAATAGACATGATTTTCATCACCTGCCACCTCCTGGAGTAAGTTATATGGCATGCAGTGGTTTCCAACTATTTGCAGCTATCATCTAACTAAATTTATTCTTAAAGAATCTAGGTGCCATTGGGTGGTGATGGTGCACACCTTTAATTCCAGTACTCAGGAGGATCTAAGTGAGTTCGAGGCCAGACTGATCTACAGAGTTCTAGGAGAGCCAGAACTACACAGAGAAAACTTGTCTCGAAGAACCAATGGAGGAAAAAAACAAATCTAGGTGCCTTATAGAATAAAACTATTTTTAAAATCCTAATACCCTTCTCTAGAAAATGGATAAGTATATTTAATGTATAATAATACTTTAAGACAAAATTCTTTAAAGACAAACTTTTAAAAAAAGTTAACAACTTCTCTTCGTTTTAGAATGGGATTATATCCTGGTTAACTTTTAAAGTTGAAAATATCTTTTATTGAAAATGCATTTGTACTGGCAGGTGGAGTCCAGTGGTAGAATATGCAGGAGAAACAAGGCCCTGGGCTTGATGGCTTGCATATCCAGAAATAAGGAGCAGAAAGTGGGAGGGAAGGAAGAGAATTTAGAGAAACAGAGTGGGGGGATGATTATGCTCAAAAAGCATTATACACATGTATGAAAATATTATAACAAAACCCAATATTTTGTATAATTAATAATAACTAATCTCTTTAAGTCTTTTAAAAAGAGGGAGACATTATAGCTCAGTTGGTAGAACACACGCATGAAGTCCTGATTTGGATCCTCAGCACCACATACACAGGGCACTGATAGTATACACCTGTACTCTGCATTTGGGAGGTAGAGGCAGAAGGATTGTAAGTTCAAGGTCACTCTTGGCTACATAGGAGGCTGCCGAGGAGATGGCTAAGTCAGTAAAATGCCTGCTACTTGAGCACAAGGACCTGAGTTTGGGTTTCCATGAGGCACATCAATGCTGGCAAGGTGGTACATCTCAACTCCAGCAGCGTTACTGCTTTCTGTCTATGTGACCACACAGCAGCACAGTACAACAGCAGCATTACTGCTTTCTGTCCACGTGACCACACAGCTCCGTGCAGAACAGAGACGACTCAGTATCTCACAGCCCAGAGAAAGACCAACTTTAAAATTTGAAGTATATCTTTTACTGAATGCTTATCACTTCTGTACTATATACAGTACAAAACTTACAACTTGAACCCTTGCAAGTTGAAAGCCCTCTTACTCTGATTTTTAAAAAAGTTTTCAAAGTTTTAAGAGAATGGTTCTTCTTCTTCAATATATGCATGTCATACCCGAGTACTCTGAGGATGTTGGAACTATCAGTGGAAAGAGCCATGAATCTCTTGTATTCACAAGAGATTTTTAAATTAAATTATTAAACCTCCAAACACCACTTTAAGGATCTGAAAACTGCTAAGGAGGGAGGAAGAGATGAAAAAACAAAAACACTTCCGTGGACAAGAAATGTCTTTTGGTCATAATCTAGAAGAAACTATTAGAACAACAGGAGAATAGAATTACAGCAGCAGTGCTTGGTATTTTCATTACATTCTCTATACTGCCCTAAGAAACAAGCACCATTTACCCTTATTTTATAAATGAGTCTTCTGAGGATGGAGAGGTGAAATAACATGCTCTGGTTATTAAAAGGCATAGCATGTGGTCTCTGTGATTCCAGGCAGAGTTTGAAGCTTACTCTGTGATCTCAGGGTATCAAGTACCCCAGATTGACCCAGGAATCTTAAAAACAATGCTTTGGGAAGGCGACACAGAATTCAAAACCACCCTACTAGACTGGAGAGACACTGTACTCCTAGGTTTAAAAAGTTGTGTGATACTAACTTAATACCACATTCTCTCTTGTTTTTTTTTTTGAAGGGGGTGACTTTGAAGTTTGAATTCAGGGCCTCATGCATGCTAAAACGGAGCACTACCACTGAGCTACAGCCCAGAGTAGGTTTTATCATCTGTAAAACAATCAAGCAAAGGAAGAATTGAATTAATATTCGTTTATTCATTTAAAATACATCACACAAATATTAAACACAAGGAATATACACAATTTAAAGTGAGTCTTAACTTATTAAAGTCTTATACTCCTAGACAATATCTTATAAAGGTCTCTGTAACCATTTTATCTTGTACCTTAAAACCTGACATACTTTTCAATAAAAAAGAAATTAAATGGACCCAAAGAACAAATAAATTTAATGGCTCTTCACTTAAAACACAAACAACAACAACAAAAAAAACCTTATGCTAGAGAGATAGGTAAGCAGTTAGGTGCACTGGCTGCTCTTCCAAAGGACAAAAGGTTTGACTCCCAGTACCCACATGGCAGCTCACAACTGTCTGTAACTCCAGTTCTAGAGGATCCAGTGGCATCTTCTAACTACCATATATACCTTGTATAGATAAGCATATGGCAAGACATTCACACATAAAATTAAAAAAAAAAAACTTTATAGAAAGCCTGAACAGACCCCCTCAATTATTCTAATTTTAACAAAGCTGCCATAAATAGTATGCTAAGCTGGTAGTCTGGCAATCTTGGGGGTCCACAGGTCTCCACTTTACCAATGCTGGGGACAGACAAGTCAGCCACCAGGACTGGTTATTATTTTTTTTCCTACATGGATGTTCTAGGGATCAAATTCAGGTCCTCACCTACTGAGTCATTTCTCCTGCCCTATATTTCCAATTTGAGTCCCAGGCTTATTTAACTTTTAGTACTCAAAGAAGTAATTCTGGTTTGGCATACATTTCTACTCAGTTTCTAATCTCACAAACATCTTTTAGTTTCTTTCTTTTGAAACTTTCTCTGGAAAGGGAATCTAACATCTGCTGGGAATGTGGGTCATATAATCGTAGTACTTGGGGGTGGGTGGGTGAAGGAAGATCAAAAGTTCAAGACCAGCCTAGGATTCATGGCTTTCAAAAAAAAAAACCAAAGACCAAACAAAAGCAAAACCGAGAAGGGCAGCTCAGAGGATTTAAAATGCTGGTCCTACAAGCCAACAACCAGAGGTTACTCTATTCTAGACACAGCAGTTTCCAGGAAGTTCTGGGGACAGTTAAGTGTAGAGTATGTACACAGGGAACGAAGCAAGAAAAACCTTGACTCAGAAACAGGGTAGAGAATATGAGAATCAGCTCATTAAATTGTCCTATTACCTCCACAAATACACTATGGTCCTCACATATCTGTACTCACCCTACACATACGTATATACACTCAACTTCAAAAAAACTAAGCTAGCAGACTACCCTAGCTTGTCTCATGAAGACCACTCTCAAAGATTATCAACATTTTTTCCTTCATATATGTATACAGAACTCAGCTTAACTCTTCTGAATTAAATACTTAAAGCAATATACATGTATACATGTGCACACATAAATTCAACAGAAATGTACTCAGGCACTGCTATGTGCGAGACACTGCTCTAAGCAAGTAAGATGTATCACTGACATGTAAAGTAAACAAGAACTCATGCTTTGGCAAGTACAGCAGTGTGTTTTTTAATTACACATGGAATTACATTCTAGATAATAATGCCCAATAAATTTAGAAGTATAAGAATAAGAAATATACTTGCTAACTACAACCAAATTAAGAAACTAAGAAAAGGGTATTTTTATAAACACCCACCTATTTGCAAATGAATAACAGTTCTAAAAAACTTATATCTCAAAAAATAGTATTGTTAAATGAAATGAGGGAAAAAATGTCAAATTTACACAGCTAGAACGATGACACAACAAGGACATATGTGCCACTTAGCCTCCCTATCTGAAAAGAACAAATGTCAGGTGCCAATTAGCTCAGCTCCACCTAAGTAATGAAGGCAAAGAAGTCAATAAATATTAAAGGTAAATGAAATAGAAACATAGAGAGACAAAAAAAAAAAAAAACGAAACTAACAGTGGCAAAGGAGATCTATAAATCTGATAAACCTCTAGCCAGACTGATTAGGGAGGAAAGACCCGAAGTACTGATTAGGGCTTAGGAAAAAGTACAATGGAAAAACACTTATACGGGGCCTTGGGTTTTATTCCCATCAAGGCAAAACAAAAAACAACATAAATCCCCAAACTAAATGACACTAGTAATATCACTATTGATTTTTACAGATACTAACAAGATAATGATAATGTCATTAGCAACTTCATGCAATACATTTGACAATGAGATGAACAGGGAGAAGTCTGTGAAATATATGAACTCCAAAAGCTCTCAAGAAAACACACAAGTTGGGTAAAACCCTGTTCAATCCCCAATAGCATAAAAAATATAAACAGAACATTTACAGAACTGTATCTACTAAGGGGAAGCAACTTGTAGAAGACTTTCCCCAAAAGGAAATGTTTGTCATATAAGACTTCATTGGTAATTCTCCCAAACCATAAGTTTTGAAAAGGTAAAGTCAATCCTATGCAAACTTTCCCAGAAAATTGAAAAGAGACTATTAAGCACCTATCAACAGATGAACAGACAAGGAGAATACAATATATATATATATATATATATATATATATAATATATATATATATATAATTTAAATAGGATATTATTCAGACATAAAGAAATCATGTTGCTTGTGGGAAAATGGAAGGAAATGGAGATAGAGTTCAGTGTCACAGTACCTATACAGAATGCAAAAGGCCCTGGGTTTGATCCCCAATCACACACACACTCCTTTTAAAACAATCTGAAATCAATTTAATGATATTAAGAGATTTAGAACAATTAAATGAAAAGTCCAGTGCTAGGTGTAGGACACCTCCCTATGAGTTGGTGGTCAGGGAGGCCACCAAAGTATACACCATTCCCAGTGCTCTTGGTTGCCCATCAAAATAAATGGTAATATCCTATTGCTGAAGATGCTTCATGTCTTGGTGTGGTCTATAGAGAAATTAAGCTGGAAACATCCTCCTCATTAGCTAGCTTGATAGTAACAGAAGCACTACCCAGACTATTAGAGGAGAGAAAGCATCAAGTCTTACTCAGCCAGGGATCACCTGCCATGCAAGGCGTTCCTGCTGGTCCAATAGTGGCAGGATTGGATTTGAAATCCACAGGAGAGAGTTTATGCTTGGTACTGAAAGCGTAGCCAAAAGCTACTGGGGAGGTCCCAGGCCGTAATAGGGTGGCTGCTACTACTATTTGCTAATGAACACAATAAGCCTACAGATTACTGATGGTCTCAGTCTTGGTTATGGAAGCTGCACTTTGCAGTGGTCCACAGTTAATACAGAGACTGGTCAATGTGTTGAAAATAAGGGACACATCTACAAACTCCCTCCATAATCTCAGTTGGTCACATTTGGAAGAGGGAGCGGAAAGTACGTAGGAGTGGGAGTGGGTGCTGTGAGGCTCCATCTTTTAGACAGGACCGGGCTGTTGTTCTCACAAACTGAAAGCATCTGTGATTACCTGTACCAGACCCACACAACATCAGTCTGCCAGTCTTCCATCGCTCATGAGGCCTCACACCTCTCTGAGGTGCTTAAAGACAACTAGGAGGAAGGGACTCGAGACCTCACTCCTCCCTCAGGAGCAACTGCAGTTCCTGAAATAAATGGTTATTGCTGGAGTAGGGAGTGGCCACTAGTTAAGTGGTCATTCTCAAGTAAATAACCCATCACCTGTGCTAATGTAAGCAATCCTAATTACACTCAGCAGGCAATAAACAAACAAATAAATAAAATTTTAAAAATTTTTAAAAGAACAAAAAGTGTCATAGGAGGGAAATGGAGTGTATTAGTCTGGAAGAGAAAGGGATCTTCAGTAGGAATAAGGTGGGAACAACAGAGGATAATGGGAAGTAAGTATATTCAAAATACTTTATATATATGTATAAACTTTCCAAAGGGGGGAAATTAATAAACAAAGATCCCATAGGATTTTCTTAGTTCAGAGAAAGCATGACAATATCCTCAATATCTACTTTCCTCAAAACTTAAAAGAGTTTCTCAACCTAATAAATTACATTACTAAAACTTAACACGATAGTAAAATCAGCAAGTCCATGTTTCCACTATAACACAGGGATTAAAACTTAACACTTAAATGGCATATTATACAGGAAGTTTTGATCAGTGCTATAAGGCAAAAAAAAAAAAATAAGATAAAACTCGCTCATAGAGAAGATGTAAAATGTTATTTGTAGTCTTGATGATTTATCTTTAAAAATCTTATAGCATCTACCATATTGTTACTAGAAGTATTAAGTAAGTGTTGTTGTAAAGTTGTAGGACAAAATATCAACATAAAATGTTAACATGTGAATTGGGGCAGACCCTTATGTTACAGGTTTTGCCCAGCATGCACAAGATTTTAGGTTCTATTTAGAACATTGAAACTAAAAAAAAGAAAAAAAATCAATGCCTATATAATGCCAACAATTGGAAATTAAATATATTAAATTGGTTCTTGCTTAAGTGAATGGAATACGTACTTTCCACCATTCCTCCTTCTCACTACCAACTAAAAACTCTAAGACACATAGAAGATACAAGCAGAGTATGAAGTGGAGATAGGAGAAACTACTGGAGACTTCAAAGTATAAGACAAGTTCCTTGGATTTTATTTTGCTTCTTATGCTGGCAAAAAAAAAAAATCCTAATGTATAGAGAATTTAAAATCTGAACAGAGTGTCCTCTAGCTTATAAAACCATAAAAGAGGTAACCTAGGCAAACCAGACAGACCATTCTCCTTTGTGCTGTGCTTCCATGCTTGTACTTAAGTACTGATTTTAATATTTTATACTATAATGTTTTTATGTATTAGTTCTAGAAGCAATTTCCCAATAAACAAATCCACATATCATAAAGTTGCTAGAAACAAGTCATGTATTCCTTATGTTAAGGAGGGAAAGAAAAAGAGAATGGTCCCAACACTTGGGAGATTGATGGTAGAGGACTGAGATTGAGACCAGACTGAGCTACATAGTGAATCCCCATATATAAAGACAACAAATAAAATTCACAAAATAAACTGTGCTGGCCAGAAGAAGTGGTACATTTTCCAAGGACCAAAAGAACAGTTTGCTTAGAATTGTATACCCAGCAAAAGTATCCTTTAGGAATGAAGAGGAAATCAAGGAAACTAAGAGTTTATTGTCAGCAGATTTACATTAAACAAACAGACAAATAAAGCTTGGTAGGTGTCTGAGGATAACCTTGAACTCCTGACCCCCCTGCTTCCACTGCCTAGATACTAGAATTACACAAGTTCACTATAATCAGGCTCATTTATCAACTTTAGTAAATCATTTCATTCTCCAGTTTCCTCATATTTTTCTCCAACAAAGCTCTCTAAATAACTTTCAGTTATCAATAATTGAAGCATAAAATTATTCCTTTGTTTTAAATGCCTCTTCATGCAATATGCTTCTTTTTTTACAGCTCAAAGACTACTCATTACCACAAAGTACAATAGCTCACTTGGGGGATTCACACAGTCAGGAACCAGAGCACACTGGTGCTGAGCCAGCCAGTAATTCCATGATGCATAAGACAGACCATGGAACGGATTTGATTTTAAATTAAATCATCTGAAAAGTGAATCTATGACAAATTAGTATTCCTTTGAAAAGAGCTAATTTCATTTTACATGCAATTAAGCAAAATAAAACAAGGAAGGTGATTTTTCCATAATAAGTGCTTTAAGACATTTTGCATATATCAGCCAGAAATTAATCATGATCTCATTACACATATTGTTATTTTGGAGACATCACTTATTATTCTTTATTCAGAACCAAATAAAAGGTTGTTGGAACAATCATAGCTTCAAGTATTTTGGTCCCAAGTACAACAAATAAGATGACCAAGGAAAAAATTTAGCCTTTGTAAATATCATCTGGTAGTGATTTCTTAATAGTCTGCATTCAGCACCCACATTTCTGAGACTGTATGTATGTATATTTAAAACTATGCCTTTGTGATATAAAAGGAAGAAGGTCAATAAATAGTTTAATTAAAGAGCAATGCCTTTGAAAATAATTTCAACAGGACTATAAATAAGCTACAGGTTGCACTGGCTTTACCCTCTCCCTCCATATTTTTATATTTTAGAAACTAGCTTTTTGCTTTTGCTTTTTCTACCCCAAGGCAAGTACCTCCTGAAGCAACAATGTATAATACTTGTCCCATGGTTCAAATTAGGCTAAATGTGCTACATTTTAAAATTATGTGTGACTTTAAAAATGTGTGACTTTCTCCTATATTTAACAATAGTCAGGCAGGAATTATCCTGAACCCAATAAATGCAGGAACTAACAGAGAAGCACACTTTTAAAAAAAGTTTAAAATGTTATTATAAATCACATGACTAATAAATATGCCTGTACTATCTGAGAAAATGTACAACTGGACTTCTCTTGACATTGTGCATTCAACACACATAACTATGGCTGATAAACAGCATAACAATTACAACAAGCTTGGTTCTTGATAATGTATTACTGTTTCTTGCTTGCTGAATTAAGTCCTGGTGTTTATGCTACTAATCACCTTCAAAGATCAACTCAGAGGATCTGTTGCTGTTATTCCTCCATAGAATGGCATCTCTAATTTTTTTTAAATCTATGAATCTTCCAAAAGAAACTAAACTATTGTATTCAACTAAAAAGGAAAGTTCCGAATTCCAATAAATTTGGGTTTTGAACAAACCTGATTATAAACTGCTTATGCCACTGGCCTTTTTCTCTACACTAAATATAGCTTAAATCTATAATTTATTGCCACCCATATATTTCTGACACAAACTAGAAGACATTAACAGGAAGATTAAAGTAAGAACTAAAGTAAACTTACCTATTAAGATTTATGAGGTGAAGATAATTATTTTAAATACCCATAACTCATTACAACTTAAATAAGGAAGCATTTACTTACACATACTTATGTCCAGCTTAAAAATGATGCCTGCTAACTTAAGATGGGTACACTCAATTAATTTCACAAAACTAAGGCAAGTCTACTGTTATTTCTGTGGCTTAACAGGAAAAGAAATCTTTCTCTAAGACACTGTGCTGTTGATTGTACACAAGTGTCCTGGTGAAAGCAAAGGCAACAGCGGGATTTTAGGGAAACCAGGCCGCTATGTGTAAGCTTGACCTGCTGCTAATAGTAACTTGCGGCAGTGACTATGTAAAATGATCCAGTACAGAAGATGTATTTCTCAAAAAGACATTTTCAAACATAGCTTTGTTTGGACTAAACATGAGGACAAATATGAATAAGCATATACTGTTTTATTGTATATTTTATTATAACTTCCCAAACCGAGATATACAAAATTCTATTTCGAAAATTTCAAAATAGCAAAAATGTAAAGTGAGTTGCCCCATGAACATCCAATTTGCTCACTGAATTACATTTTTCTGAATATACAACTGTTGAGCAAATATTTAGCTTTACTCTTTCATATTTTGTGTTTCAGTATTAACTTAACAGACTGAGTTATCTGGTCCTTAAGTTTTGTTCTATTATTCAGTAAATTGCAGGACCCCCCCCCCCGCCCCTTCAATACACTGAATATTACTATGTGAAAGCTCCTCAAGTCTACCTTGCAGATAGAAGAGTCTGTTGTTATTGATGTCTGTTCTTTGGAAGTATGGTCAGTGTTGACTGCCTATTTGAAGTATCTAGCATCATCCAGGAGATAAGCTTTTAGGCATATCTGTAAAGGATTACCTTGATTATGTCAGGTTCTGGCCATGCCTATGAAATATTGTCTTGATGAGGTTAAATGATGAAGAAAGACCCACTCTACATGTTTGTGGCATCATTACCTACAGAAAGGTAGGTAGCTTCCTGACTGTATACTTTGGGACATCTGCCTCGAGCTCCTGAGACCAGACTTCCCTTCCTTAGACTGTATGCCCCAACTATGGGCTAAAATAACCTTCTCTCCTCTAAAGTGCTCCTGTCCTGTCAGGCTGTTTTATAGAGCAGCAGAAAAGTCAACAAAGACAGGAAAATAACTGTCCAGTGAACCTGTCTTAAAATTTCTAATTGTCTGAAATGTAGCACTGGTCATGTTGGAAGAACTTGAAAAAATTGGTAAAATGCAGTGAGCAAGAAGAGAGTCATAGCATGGAAGAGATAGTTACTCCCCATTCAGGACAGATCTTGGGAATCTGGCAACACTGTTGATTTTCTTGTAATATAATGAATTACCAAACTTTGCCTCAGAATCTTTATTTGAAAAACAGAAACCTAGATAAATAACAGTGCCATTTACCAATGTTGAAAAAACCCAGAGGAGAATAAGTCTGGAAGGAAAAGCAAGAGTTTCATTTTGAAGAAAAAAAAAAAAAAGATGTAGAGTAGTCCAAGCTTAGGGAATAGTTGTGACTACAAATAAAGCTGGAATATGTCACAATACAGATAGTGACAGTTAATCTTCATTGTCAGCTTGTCTAGATTTAGAATTACCTCAGAAATGTATTACTAGGAATGTCTATGAGGGTTGTTCTATAAAGATTTAAACTGAGGGGCAAAGATTCACATTGCATGTGACAGGCAACATCCCATTGGTTGGGGTCCTGGGCTGCCTACAAGGTAAAGGGAGCTGAGCATTGGTGTGCCTCTCTCTGCTTCCCGGTTGCTGTTTTGTGAGCAGCAGCTCCTGTTTCTGCCACCATGCCTTCCCTGCTGATGACTGTACCTTCCAACTATGAACCGTGGCTGTAAGCTGCTGTTCTCAGTATTGTGTCATAACAAGGAGAATGTGGCCAATAAAAAAAGACAATATTATTGGATCCGATTTAAACGCAAATGGTACCACCAATTTGGAAGACCATTGATGATAACTCAAAATTATTTAATTTTATAGTAGGACTCACTTTAGGGAAACATCCAATTTATATAAAATGTGAAGTTTGTTCATCACTGCTTTGTTCCTAACAATAAAAGACTGAAACTACCACCACCACCTGTTCCTACATGGCTACAGAAATTACAGCACATCTACTTACTAACGATGCACATGGAAAAGGAAGCTGTTTCCATAGGTGACTTCTAAGTAAAATGATGGGCAAAATAGAGTTCACAGGCTGTTACAACCTTGGGGACAAAAGGAAATCTAAGAACAAGCATTTGTACTTGCTCTGTGTGTATAAACCCCACTAGGACAAGAAGCTAATACAAGTTGTTATTGTGAAGCTGGGGAGGAAAGAGTGAAGTGAGACAGGAGCAGCAAGGTACAGATTCTTCCCGTGTGACCTCTCCACGATTATTTTGAACTTCTGAACTAACATCTAACTTCTGAACTAATATCATCTGAAGCAATTCTACTAAAATTGCTTATACTGGAGAAACATATTAAATGCTGCTGCAGGGGTGGTGAAAGGACTAAAATCAACCACTGGATTTGGCAAGATGGAGGAAATCTTAACAGAGGTTTCTATGATACAGGCAAAGGAAAATCCAGTCTAGAGGTGATTCAAAGAACTAGAAGCAATGAAAATAACCAATTTCTCAAAAAGATACAAAGAAATGAAGTGACGGGTGAAGGGACACAGAGTCTAGAACTGTTGTCAAAACAACTACACCTGATGCAGAAAGCACTGGCACAAGAGCCTGTGAGTAGAACAGAGAAAGAGAGGTCTGATGCACAAGTTGGACGAAGGCAAGACCAAACACTTCCTTCATTGTAACAGAGGGCAGAAAGTAAAATTACAAATCATCTCAGCTTTCCTAAACATTCACACATACATACAAACAAACATACATACATACATTCATACATATCCACCCACACTAACTTCAATAACTGTTTACTACATGTGGGTTTAATATCAACAGTGTTACCAGATTCCCAAGATCTGTCCTGAATGGGGAGTAACTATCTCTTCCATGCTATGGCTCTCTTCTTGCTCACTGCATTTTACCAATTTTTTCAAGTTCTTCCAACATGACCAGTAATCTCCTCTTCCAAGTCCTCATACACACTGCTGGAAACCTTTTCCGACACTGCTCCTGCTGCCCCCTACCATTTTCTAGCGGGCCCACGGCACTCTTTCATCCACTGCCTGGCTTTCCTCCCAAGGTATTTTATGGGTTGTTTATTCTATACATTTGTGGATTCACTTTATGGCATCCCGAAGATGCTAGAAATGCAGACTTTCATGCCCAGTGTTTAATACAACACTGGCATATTGTGAGTACCCTATAATTTTCAGTTATAATTAAAAAAACCTCATAGTATTAAATTTACTATTTTAAATATCTTTAAGCATATGGTTCAATATTTAAAACATTTTTGAATGGGTAAACTCAATAATCCAATTAACTTCAAACTAGAAATTTCTAAATCATTCTTGATTCTTTAGTCCTTCCAAACTAATCTTTAACTGTGCCTATTAATAGTATTTATTCTTTCCTTCCATCTATGCCACATTTTGTTTTCCATGCAACTTGGGTAGATCTTGAACTTGCTAGTCAGCCTTAAACTTTGATTTTTCTGTCTTTACCTCCTGAGTGCTGGGATTGCAAGGACACACCAGCACATCCAGTTTATGCAGAGCTGGAGATCTAACTTAGATCTTCAAACACGTGAGACAGGCACTCTACCAACTGAGCAAAATCCCCAGCTCTCATCCCCACTCCACTATTCCATGATTTCTGGCCTGAAATATTATAAAAGTCTCCTATCTATAGCTCTGTCTTCAGTTTTTTCACTCTATTTTTATATACTGTCTTGAAAGTTCTCATTCTACTGAAATTTGATCATGTCTTTTATTTATCAAAAAGAAACCAAAGATGGGCAAGGCTGAACCTGAAACTGAAATGAGCAAGCCAAGGTTCTGGAGGCATGGCTCTCATAAATTTACTGTGGCCTCAGGTAACGACGTGAAACATCACAGTGAACAGCTGAAGCTGATGACAGACAAGGAAAGGAGGAGGGAGAAGGCAACGGAGCTGGAGATGTTCAGGCAGTCTATTCTTAAAATGTTACTGTATAGGAGTGTTGCTCAGTGCCCACTCTGCATCTATAGTGGTGATGACAGAATTTACATTCAGCAAAACAAACTTACTGTGTGGCTCTGTAAGTTTACAGAGGTATCTAGGTGTCTAACCTCTACTAAAGTCAAGCTGAACAGGACCTCTTTCAGTAATTTAACCTGTGAATACATTGGATAATACATTGCTCTCCCATTTAAATGAAAGCATCTTAAGCCACTCAATTAGATGAGGTGAGTTTTGGATTGTCTGTTGCTTCCTTGTGACGTTTTATTATAAATTAATATAAGCCCGGCATTGCATACACATGTGATCCCAGCACCTGGAGGTTAAGCTGAAAAGATCTCAAGTTCTAAGACATTTTGAGTTATATAGTGAAAACCTGTCTCTGAATTAATAAACAAACAAAGTAAAAACAAAAAGACTTAAAAGCAAATATTCCATGACAAAAAGAAAAGCCCAGCTATGTATCTAAAATGAATCAAAAAACAGCTAAGGACATACATTAATGAATTTGCATTGCAGTGACATGTGGTGGTAGTGCTAGAACAGCCTCAATATTTTTATTAAACTATTCTGTCACGCTACTAATCTCGAAGAATTTGAAAATTACATGTAGTATATATAAGCAATCACCTCCTGAGCTTGAAAAGTAGTTTAAGTATGAAAACGGTCCCTAACTACAGAATTTAAACTTGATATATCTATGGTTACTGTGAAGTAATGTCACAAATTTACTTATTAAAGCCTAATATTTTTAAAATTTATATTCTCAAAGAATTATTAAATTATCCACATATATTTTCAGTTTAGCCTCATTTTTCAGTAAGATCATTATTAGAGAGCTTTATCTACCTTTAAAATTTAAAATTATAAAGTTTTTAAAGGACAGAAAGATTCCTTGTTAAGATCTAATGAAATGATCTGGCTATAAGCAGGTCTGCAAAGAAAATGCCCACACACCATTAATGATAATAGTGTTAATGGGGCCAACACACAGTGTATGTACTATTAATCCTCAGATTACAACTCATAATCCAGGTATTAGAGTTTATATGTTCCACAGCAGCTTGGCTGTCTCTACAGCTAAAGAACACCCATTACCGATGAAATTGTGTCCTAACCTCCTGGTTAACAGCTGTGACTATAGATAGTAATAGGAATATGTGATAATTGACACTATCCAGTTGCTGCATTAATCAAATTGCACTGTGATTCTTTTTCCAAGTTTAAGCATGTCAGGCTTGTGCTTCAAGCCTTGCAAGTTAGGAATCATATTTAAAAAAAAAAACAAAACAAAACAGGACTAAACAAGAATTAAACATTAAACATACGTCCTGATTATAAATATTTTCCTCACCAGTACATAAAACGATAAAACTTAAAATTTCATTGAATTTGCAGTTCATACTCTGTTATAATTTATTCTTGACCTACAGGTTACTTAAAATGTAAATATTTTAAATAGTTAGGCTTGTCTTAATTATCATTTTGTTACTAATTTTAAAATTAATTTTGAATACTTGTTTAACAGCATAAAGTGGGGACACTTTGTAAACAAACTCTGTACCTATAAAATACAGTATTTTAGGAGTTTAAAATTACTAACTGAATCTTTACATTTTACTACTTGTTTTTATTAAAATATGAAGATTTGTTCTCATCGAAAATTTCAGAGTTGGAGAGACAGCTTAGAGTTTTAAGAGTGTAGAAGGTGCTGTTGAAGACCTGAATTTGGTTCCGAATTGGTTCCCAGTGCCCATGCAGGGTGGCGCACAACCACCTGTCCCTCCAGTTCCAGAGGGACCCGACCTCTCTGGCTTCCTCGGGCACCCACACTCATAGGTACATACTCCCCATGGACACACAATTAAATATAAAATAAAATAAAATAAGATAAAATAAAATAAAAAGTTATCTTCCTGGTAAACTGAAGTGATTAACATGCCAAAATGATTACCTATATACCTAATAATGCATTTAACTTTAAAACCTACTATATTTTATTATATTAATATGGTTTTCCAGTGTGTGTGCATGCACACACACACACACACACACAATTTTTTCATTCTATAAACTTTTTATATATTTTTGTTTTTAGATGTATTTCAGTTAGAATTTTTAGTGCAGTAAGTCTGTGTGTATATAATAAATTAATTTGAGTTTATAAGTGCTATATTATTTCACTTTTCCAAATATTTCAGCTATTCTATGTCATTTCTCCCCTTTGGGGAGATTTTTATTACATTTTACAAACATCTCTCCTTCATTCTGTCTTCAATGTAGAAGTTACGTATTATGTTCCCATCCTCCTCTTAATGCTGTCCTACAAGCCACAAGACACTCAGCTAACTGATATCCATTGCACGTCTCACTAATACATGGCCCTTAGATTATTAGTACTGGCTAATATTACTGATGTTCACTTAGAGTTATCCACATTTGCCACTGCATCTTCCTTTCTTGAGCTTCTACTCTACTAACTCTGAATATTTTCCTTCTGTTAAGATTATGTTTTAAATTTACTTTAGCAAGGGTCTATGGTAACAAATTCTCTGGAAAAGAAAAGAGACCTCCTCCTCCTCCTCCTCATTCTTCAGAGGCACTTTCACAGGACACACAGGTCTGCACTGGCCTGTGGGCAGTAATCACTGAACTGTCTCTTCTGAGAGTCAGCAATGCTCCTTTCAAGTCACTCTGCCTTTCCTGCCTTTGGACTGAAAGGTTTTATTGATCAATCTGGTTATGAATTTATTTTATTCTGACTACATTTGCTAAGGTTCTTGAATCAGAGACTATCATCTCTCTTCAGTTTAGAAGAGTTATTGTTCCTTCAGTATCATTTTTTGCTCTACTCTATTATCTTAGATTTTTTGGAATTGGAGGCACTAGGATGGCCCAGTGAGTAAAAGTGTTTGCCATGCAAGCCGCATGACCTGAGTTCAGTCTCCAGAACCCACATAAAGATAATGAGACCTGACTACACAAAGTTGTTCTCTCATCTACACACACACGTGCATGGTGCATGCACACGCACACGCACACACACACACCAGCAAACACCAGGGATTTCCCCGTGAAACACTACCCTGCTTCAAAAGTTCTCAACATTTTCCCATTCTTTTTGTCATTCTTTCCAAGGACGACAACTGTCCACCACTTTTCTTCTATACCATTTTAGAGCAAATCTCAGAATCCTATCATTTCAATGGTAAATAATTCATTGTGTATTTCTAAAAAATAAGTAGTCTTTCATTTTTGTCAAACTATGCATTTGTTGAGTGAATCTCGTCAATTGTCCTAGAGGATTTCTCACATTCTGTTTTATGTACTTCTCTACTCACTAATATTTCTTGTAAACTGGTAGCTAGTTATTACAATCAGTGGCTTGTCTCAATCCTAGTTTAATCCTCTGGTAAGAATACTTCCAGGTGGTGCTATGTACTCCCTATTATGGTCAGAAAGAAAATGACTGGCCATACAATTCTTAATATTAAGATTGGTCACTATGGTTGCCTATTGGCAGCCTGATTCATTGGTATGTTTTATAAAATTTCAGCCTGATAGGTTTAACAGCCATGCTAATTAGCATTAGATACATTACTTCATCAGGTATTATGAAGCAGTAAGTTTTCTAATGAAATAATTGTTTTTTTCTGTATTTTCTAGTCAGAATTCTTGTATTGAAAAAACTTTCCTTTGTGAACTACTTACTTAATTATCTTGAAATACAGTTAACAAAGGAAAGTCAGGATAAATAGCTTAGGATTTTCCTTTATTTATTAATAAAGGTGACTGAGTTAAGGTCCTATTAACTACCAAAGGCAATTTTTATACTATCATTAATTCATGAATTTTAATATATTTGATGTTTTAAATACCTTCAGGTATTTACTTTTTCTGTAAATATTCTTCCCAGTCTTCAGAATTTAATGTTATAAAAGCTATTAAAACTTTTTCTTTATAGTAATATGCATGCCTTTGAAAGTCAAACGCATTATTTAGTATGTCTAGATTGAAATCTCAACTCTACTCACTTTGGCACAATATGTACCTAATCTAAAGTCTCGAGTCTTTCTCCAGAGAGACAATACAAATTCTATTTCTTTTATAAACTATTTTCCTAACCTGTCCTCCTAAGTATAATGCCTATACAAAGGATGAATGTTCTGATTCCACTTGGATTTTTTTATTTTTCCTTCTAAAATTTCAATCTCATTTTTTACCTTGAATTCTAAAGAAAATCTTTCAAGTTTGACTTCTACCTCATTGATGTGGCACCATGGTGGGGAATTTACAAGGTACAGCCATGTTGCCTCATCTACTACATTATCAGCTGTCTACAACTTAAGGGCTGCTGCTTTATCTCTAAGAACTCCTTCCTATTCTTAAATTGTATTTTCCCCAAATTTTAAAATCAAACACAAAGAAAAGTTACTATATAGTAAAGGTCTTGTTATTCTTTATCTAGAGCCAACCAAAATTACTATTTTAACTCAGATCATTACTTCTTATGATAACTGGCTCTTTCGACTATCAATGTTCAATCAAATCATGCTAAAAGTGATTAAATATTTATTTTAAGTTTTCTTTTGTTTCTACAATACTTGTTTCACATATTCCCACCTATGCAGCTAAAAAGAAGAAAGGTCAAGTGAGTGCTACTTCTGTTGGCAGAAACACTTTAGGTGTACTGTTGTTAACTAGACATAATCTTTTTCTTTGATGGCAAAGATTGGTCCCCATTTTAAAACTTTTTTGTGAAACTGAAGTAATCATTTATTATTAGGTCCTTGCAAGACAGAAGAATGAACATTTCTTTAAGAATGAAGTATGTCTTACCAGATTTTATGAATACTAACTCTTTAGTTTGTCCACCTGTCAACTTTGAACTTTTATGACCTCCAAAGTTTTCTACACCTTAAATTTTGTAGCCTAGTTTCCTCTTTTGACTCACCCAGTGGTTGGGACCTGCTGCACACTCTGTAATGGGTCTTTTGTTTACAGGGTAATCTATCAATGTCATTGTTTGTGTAACTCTGTGCAAATGCTGCAGATACAGTCCTCTTCCTCGTGCAATAAATAATACGCCAATCACCGATTCTTCTGTATATATCATCAAATATACACCATACACCATTTGTCTGTCACACAGAATTAGTGCTGTTTGTCATTTCTTGTTAACTGCTTAATCTTTATAAGGCATTCAGTAAAAATGCCAAATTTGTCATTTATCACTAAACCTAAAAGTAATGCTTTACCTTATTCATATGCTTTTCCTGAACAGAGAATTTTTGTATATAAAGAAAAAATAGTAATTCAATCTTCACTAGCTGGGAAACTATAAGTATCTTAATTTGGTTACTTTAGTTGATTTAAAAGAGCTACTTTTCAAATATCACAATTTACACATCTACTTTAAAAGACTATTTCTCATGGAGGGTCTTTTAAAAATTAGGATTTTAATCTTTTCATTGAACTCAATGAGAAAATTCTCAGTGATGTTCTTGATGATTGATTGCTGGCTCTTTGAGCTTGCAAGGATGTCTTAACGCTCAGGTACAATTATCAGATGTTTCATCTGGAGCTAGACATGATGGCACCTGCCTGTTACCCAACAATCAGGAGGCTGAAGCAGGAGGGTCATGAGTTCAAAGCCTGAGGTATACTGTTGAGACCCTATAACAAAAATTTAATGTAATCAGACAAAAACCAGGTACGTCCTACCCATGCTCCAGGACTAGAAGGTAGGTTGTTAAACAGGGTACCTGGGGTTAAGATTACAAGTCAGTCACACATAGTGATGCAGACAGCAGGTCTATGCTTACAGGACTCTAACAGGAAGTCTCTAAGCTTTATGCATCACTATGTGTGACTGTCTTGTCTTGCCCTCCTCTAGCCACACCATATGCATATCCAAATATATGTTAAAAGTGATATTCCTATGTGCCAATGAGGTTTGGTGTGATCTCTCAATTTTCTCATTAATACAGCTATGGTCTGAAAATTAACAGATCTTTCAACTTCAATACATTTGGTTTATCTTACTTGTGTTGAGAGGATCGCATGTAGCTCAGGCTGGCCTCAAACTCACTACTGTCCAAGAATGATCTGGATTTCTTGATCCTCAACCTTTGCTTCCTAAGTGACAGAATCACAGACATGCACCTCCACACAGGCCTTCTTAAATTTATTTTGTGTGTGTGTGTGAGATTTCATGTACTGTTCTATGTTCTAGTCTTTGTGTGTGTGTGTGTGGGGGGGTTTACTTTATTTACCCTGTGTACATGTCTAAGGCAAATTCAAGGCAATAGAACTGGTGTCACATACATGCACCCCATGAGAGTGGTACTGAAGAATGGGCATTCAAATAAGTTTCACAGCCAGACTCCTTAAATGATTATGGTTCCATATACCCAGTTAGTGAAAATGCTAAGTTCTACTCTTGTCTCTACTGTTACCTTGCCTTTTATCTCTGGGATCATGTCTATCTTGTTTTTAGCATAACAATCTATAATAATTAGATAATACAGATAACAACAATACATGTACCCATGGTCAAAGTTAGTTACCTAGAAAGTTTGCCCAAACAAACTTGTCAACCTTACCCATGAAAGATACCATATTATTTCTACCCAAACTTTTGTGTATGCTCCAATAGTGTTTTATATTTCCATGAAGTTAATGTACATAAAATTTCATCAAGAGTGACAGTAAACAGCAAATTCTAACATAAGTAAAAGCAACAATAACAGAATTCTTCAATAAAGCATTTCTTTGCAATGAAACATTATGCAGAGTACATGTGCCATGGGTTGTCTCTTCTTTCTTTAGATTAGCATAGGCTACATGTGCAGCTGCTTCCCAGTTTCCTTCTTTAAAGCCCCAATTCTAGTTAGAGACTAGCTCAGTGGACAAGTACATGAAACACCCCAGGCTCAGTCTCAAGCTCATTAGACAAACAAATAATCAAAAAAGGTGTACAATGCATAAAGCAAACCTACCAGCTTACAGACACACACCTGAATTTTACATTCATTCATTTACTGTGTATTTGTGCACGTGTAAGCTTATCCATGTGGAGAGGGGTGTGTGTGTGTGTGTGTGTGTGTGTGTGTGTGCAGGTGTGTATTCACAGACAAAGCCAGAAAGCAACCTGGGGTGTAGTCTTCAGGTGCCATATACCTTTTTATTCTTTTTATGAGACAGGGTCTTACTATGTACTATTAGCTGGCTGTGAACTCAGAGATCTACTTGCCTCTGCCTCCACAGTGCTAGGATTAAAGGTGAGCTACCATTTTAGGCTAGTTTTGATATTTTAGTTTTTGTTGTTGCCCTTGTTTTTAAGACAGTTTGACTCATTAGGCTAGGCTGGTGGCCAGCAAAGCCCAAGGATACAGCTTGTCTCCACCTCCCCGGTGATGAGGAGGGGACCACGTACTATCACACCCAGCTTGTGTACAAACTCAAGTTCTCCGGCTTGCCCAGCAGTGCTTTACTCCATGAGCAGCTCCCCAGACCCCAATTTTACTTTTAAATCACCAAAAATGACCTTTGCAAATCATTAACAATGGCTTTCACTGGTTGGAATTAAATTGTACGACGGAGTAAACATCAATACATGTTTTATTTAGTATAAAATCTTACCTTAGGAGAAGCAGAGAGATCTCTCCCTGTAGAAACCGCTGTGTTTTCATTTACTCCGGTCTTTGGTGTGAGGGTGGGCGGAGCTGGAGCCTTTCTCTTTACTCTCCTTTCAGTTTCCCCTTCTTGAACTATATTGACCAAATTATTTGGAGAAGTTGGCTTAGGCTCATAAAAAGGATTTGATCTAAATGAAAGAAAAATTATCATTAAATGTCTCTGTTCTGAAATGTTCTGAAAACTGCTTTCTCAAATAAACCCAAATCAGTAAAACCTAAAATTTTGAAGTAATGGCTCTTATCTTCCGGCTCATTTCAATCCAGATTTAGAAAAGATTTCTCTATCTTAAAAAATGAACAAACAAACAACCAGGCAGAGCTTGATTCAAGATGTTGATGATGGCAGCCACCAGCACCCAACCCACCTCAGAGCCTGAGAGACCCTCAGGGTCTATGAGGGGAGATGCAGAGGCAGAGGATAAGTCTGCAGAGTGCACGTTGTCTGTGAAAAAACTTAAAAAGGGCAGGTCTCGTGGAAAGATGCTTTTAAAAAGTGGTCTTGGGAAATTAAAAAAAATGGTGACGCAGAGGATGGGGGAGCATGTCATTGCTGAGTGGGGCCTGTACTCAGCCTGCTTGGAGGTGCTTTGCTCAAGGCATGATGGCCATACCTGAGGTGGGGTGGCCAGCCCTGAGGGCTGGGCTGTACAGTGGCCTGGGGCCCTTACAGATCCTGCCCCCAGACTCACTGCCCTGTTGCAAGGCCACCCTGACTCTGGGCAAGAACAGAATATCCGAGATGGGTCTTAATGATAGTCCAATATTTACAGTGTTTCAGAAACCAAAAATCTTGAACCAGACCAATGAGGCATTGCAATAAGTATTTGCATGCAAAGCTGTTTGGGTGAAAAAAAAAAAAAAGTTTACTGTGTGACACACAGCAGTTTGCAATGCCAATTTGATGGAATGTGCAATGGAGAGATGGGAAGAGGGTGGAGCGAAGCAGCAGCGTGTGCAGTGGAGAGTGGCTGACATGGACAGTAGACAAGTCATTGCTGAGTGGGACCAGCAGAGTGGTGTGTAGCAGCCTGGAGCTCATGCAGGATCTGGCCCTGGATGTGCTGTCCAGCCACATGACCACCCTGGCTCTGAGCAACAAGACATCCGAGATGAAGCATGGTTCAGTTTCTGGATTAAGCACCCTTCAAAGACCTTCATGATCTGTGCTGTTGCCAGAGGTCAAACTGGTATCCGTGGTCCATGGTACAGCCAGGGGCCATGCTAGCGTTTATGGTCCATGCTGCCTCTGCAGGCCATGTTGACGCCTGTGGTCCATGCTACCAAGGGATCCATGCTCCCAGGGGAGGCCATGTTGATGTCTGTGATCTGTGCTGCTGCCTGAGCCCACGTTGATATTCATGGTCCATGTTTCTACCAGAGGACATGTGGATGTCTGTGGCCTGTGCAGCCACCTCAGGCCATGTTGAGGTCATGTCCTTGCTGACATCCATAGTCCATGCTGCTTCTGAGGGCCATGTTGGTGTCTATAGTTGGTGATGCTGCCAAAAATCATGTTGACGCCTGTAATCCATGCTGCAGTGGAAAGCCCTGTTTAAGTCCATGGTCTGTGCTGCCTCCAGAAGCCATGTGGAAGTCCATGGTCCATGCTGCCACTGGCTGTTACAGGAAGGGAAGCCTCTTTTGCAGTTGTATTGATGACTGAAGACTCATAATTGAGAATGAGAGACATGGAAGGCTTCTGTGGCAACCTTTCCCTCCACTGTTCCCCAAATTAAAACAAAGCAAAACAAAACAAAACAGTCCAGACAGGAAGCAATTAAAGAAAGTACTTAAAAATTGTGATAAAGATGCTGAAGTGTAGCTCTTCACAGTTGACAGTTTCTGGCAGGGGTGGAGATGGGGAAGGACTCAGTTTTCTTTAAGAATTTGGCCATAGGGAGCTTGAGCATGCTCCAATCAGTATATGGACAACACAGACTGGACTTGTAGTTTTTTCTTTTTGCAGAGAGTACACAAGGGTGTGAGGGTGGACCTGGGAAGAATGGGAAGTGAATGTGATCCGGGGGGGTGCATTGCATGAAATCCCCAAATAATCAATAAAAAATACTGTGCTAGAAAAAGAAAAGTACTAAAAAGAAGATTATGTGCAGGACCTCAGGAAAACCATGTTTAAAGATGGGGAGTGCCTCTATTTTTGGAACTAGAATAGAAATGTGGGTTTTTGTTATTATTTTATTTCCTTTATGCTGTACTTTCATAATCACATTTTCTGGTGGCTGCACTAGCCTATGATCCCACAACAGAGAATGCTGGTTCTCCTCTCCCCACATCCTCACAAGCATTTGTCATCTTATTTTCAGTAACAGTCACCTGAATGGGGGTAAAGGAAATGCCCAATTTTAATTTTTTACCTCCTCAATGCTGGTTATGATGAACATCTTTAAAAGTGTTTCTTAGCCATTAGCATTTCTCCTTTGAGGTCAGGGTATTATTCAGTTCTCTAGCTCACTGAATGGGTTTTTCTCTTAGTCATTTTATTCCTATGTATATGCTAGATACTAAGTCTCTGAAGATGAAGGCTAGCAAATATTTTCTGCCACTTGCAGGCTTTCTTTGCTATATAGAAACCTTTAAGTTTCATGAAGTCCCACTTGTGAATTGTCAGCCTTATTTCCTACAGCAGTAGAGTTGGGTTTTGGGCAGGCTTCATTCTTCTGCATGTGGATATTCACTGTGTTCATTTGCCCATGGCATTCTTTTCTCTAGAGTTTTATTTTTTGTCCTTAAAAAAAAAAGTATCTGTAGTTGCATGGCTGGTTTCTGGGTCTTATATTCTATTTTCTTGATCTATGTGCTTGTTTTTGTGTCAGTACCATGCTGTTTTTATTACTATGGATTTGCTGAGTTATCCCTGTATCTGGAAAATGAAGCCAACTTGATCATAATGGATGACTTTTTTGAAGTGTTCTTGAAACCAGTTTGCAGGTACTTTTCACTACATTTATTTTCTGTGCATGTGTGTGTGCATATCATGACATGTATGTGAACGTCACACACATGAGAGCTGGGGTAAAGCCATGCAAGTACATTATTGAGAATTTTTGGATCAGGGAGTTTAATCTGTAATCTTATTTTTGTTGTTGTGTCTTTATCTAATTAGCTGTCAGTACAACACTAGCTTCATAAGAGAAATTTGGTAGTGCTCCTTCTTTTTCTATTTTATGAACAATCTGAGAAACATTGCTTTTAGTTCTTTAATGCTCAGCTAGAATTCTGAGGTGAACTTGTCTGGATTTGAGTATTTTTTGGGGGCAGGGTGTCAGGAAGTCTGTTTTGTTTTGTTTTTGGGTTTGTTTAATTACTGCTTCACTCTCCTTCCTTGTTATAGATCCAATTTTTAAATTTTTCTTCTTGGTTTAACTTTGGCATACATTTAAGAACCCATGTATTTCTCTCTGATTTCCCAATTTGAATGATATGTTCTTGAGGTATGTCCTCATGGCTTCTCTATCACACTGATATTTGCTGGAGTTTCTCCCTTTCATCTACAATTTTATTACTACAGGTCTTTTTTCTCTTTTGAAAATTTTGGCTAAAAGTTTGTCAATATTGTGTATTTTTTCAAAGAATCAATTATTCCTTTCATGAAATATTTTTGTTTTTTTGTCAGTGATTTCTGCCCTGGTTTTAATTTTTTTGTTGTTATTGTTCCCTAGTTTTAGTTTGGCTGGTTCTCATTTTTGGAATGCTGTAAAGTGTATCATTACATTGCTTATTTGTGATATGATTTTTAAATATAGGCACTTTGGGGTTTAATGTTCCCTCTTGGGGAAAGGTTTCATTGTATCCCATAGATCTGAAATGCTCTGTTTTCATTTTCATGTGATTCTAGGAGCACTTTAAACTTTTCTTTTTCAATGACCAAATCATTATTCAATAGCATATTGTTCAGTCTTTGTGAATTTGTATATGTTCTGCTCTTTCTCCTGCTGTTGAATTCAAGCTTTATTCCTTCCAGTGTCCTCTGAAGAGCTGGTATGGGAGTCATAAATTGCTTTAGCCTACTTTTGCATAGAAAGTTTTCCATCTCCTTCAATTATGACAGAGTGGTATGTTTTACATATGGATTGACAAATGTGACTCTAAGAACTTGAAGTGCACCCTTCCATGTCCTTGTGGATTTTAGCGCTTCTATTAAAAAACTCAGTTGTTGACACTTGACAGTGGCCCACTGGGCTATTGAACAGATCCAACTCTTCTCCTTCATGCACCTTGCTCCCTCCACTCCTTCCAAAACCAGATATGACAACCTATATGGTTGAGATTGAGAAATGTGTTAAGTTGAAAATGAAGAAGACAGAAATGCAAAAGAAAAATCCTCTAGCTTCAAAAGAAATGACTGACAACAGAAGCAAGCTGGTGAATCGTTGTGAGGCAGTAACACCAATACCCACTGCACATCTCACAAGTGTTGCCTTACACTACTTCTTCTATGTGTTTAGTTTTGTCTTCTATGTGTTTAGTTACTTTCTACTGCGGTGAAGAGACACAATGACCAAGGCAACTTATAAAAGAAATCATTTAATTGGGGGCTTGCTTACAGTTTCAGAAGCTGAGGAGCAAGGCATCAGGCAGAGAGGCATGGTGCTAGAGCAGGAGATGAGAGCTTGTATCTTATCCATGGGTTGAAGGCAGAGAGACAGAGAGAGAGACTGGGCCTGACATGGGCTTTTGAAACCTCAAAGCCCACTGTCAGTGAATCTCCTTCAACAAAGTCACACCACCTAATCTTTGCCAAATAGTTCCACCGCCTAGGAACCACACACTCAAATATAAGCCTATGGGAGCCCTTTTATTTCAGACCACTACAACTCTGTAGGATACAGAGGTTCGACCAGGCTTAAATGCCTGCGCTGCCCCTTTCACATTAAGTGTCAGAACTGTCAACAACAGAGGCCAGGCCTGCATCTCCCGCCAGCCAGTCTGGCGGCCAGGAAAGGGAAAGAATGTGCATGCTGAAGGAAAATGATGGTGGGGTGAGCTGAAATCTACAGTAAAACTTAAGACGTCCAAGGTTCCTGCAGTTGGTAAAATGCAGTTTAGTCAGAGCACCATCCTTTTGTCAAATGATTTTAATTATTGGAATACACAAATTTTAAAAACTAAAAGAAGAAAGAAATCAGCTGTTACTCTGATGGGCCTGCCTTTGTATGTCACTTTCCATCCCCACTCCCCTTTCTTCTTTAAATCCACTCTTGGTATTTTGGGATATTTCATGTTTTGAATATAACAGAATGATGAGATAACTAAAGATGATCTTACTTGGCGAGGGCACCATGCATGGTGTCTGGCCTCTTCGGTGTCTTATGGTGGCAGTTTCGTATATCCTCTCACCTCATGAGTTGGGATTCATGTGATACTGTGGGAGTGTGTGCTAAGGTGGCCTCTGACGTCTTAAGCTGGGGGTGCAGGCAGATGCTATGCAAGTGTTCCAGGTGTGGAGGAACTGTGCAGTCTCTTGCTTCCCCAGTCAGCGCAGGCAACAGGGTGGGAAGAGTGACAGCGCAGGGTGAGCAAGGGTAACTTTACTCTGGCTTCACCACCTAGGTTGTGGGGGCAGTGGACATGTGAGGGAGGAGTGGGAAGTCTGGAGGCCTGTAGCAGTTATTCTCATGGGTCTACCTTCATATGTCATTAGTCCCTCTCCCCTTTGCCTTTGCTTCACTCTTGTTTTGTTTTTAATATTTCATGTTTAGAATATAATAGGATTCAGATAGTTTCTTTTATGGTGCTGTTTACTGGTGTTCTATTTGTAGCGGCATCTCTTTTCCTAGATTTAGGGAATTTCTGTCTATGATTTTGTTTTGTTTTGTTTTGTTTTTGTTTTTGTTTTTCAAGACAGGGTTTCTCTGTAATGTTTTGGAGCCTGTCCTGGAACTCTCTCTGTAGACCAGGCTGGCCTTGAACTCACAGAAATCTGACTGTCTCTGCCTCTCAAGTGCTGGGATTAAAGGCATGTGCCATCAACACCCGGCTTCTATCTACTATTTTAACATCTACGGTTTTAATGAAACTACTTTTTATTGTGTGAAATTCTTCTTGTACCCATCATTCATAAATTTGATCTTTTGTAGTGCTTGAAAGATCTTGTATGTTCTATTACAGCAGTTTATTAAACTTGTTACTGAGCATAGGGTGGCAGAAGAGTTTGTCTATTTTGGCATTCTTTGTTATCACTGAACACAAAAGAATTTTTGCCTTTGAACTACGCACTAGAATAATAGGTTAGTTATATCATTAACTACTGTCCTTTGAAAAATATTAAATAAGTAGAAAAATAAAAACATTAATTTAAATGACATTATTTGTTATTATTACTTATTGTTTAGAATTATAGAAAGATGACAATGTTGATTAGCTTTAAAAATATACTGAAAATACAAAGCAAGGGTATAATAAAATCTGTAGTCTTTTCCTTTTGCAAATGTTTCACTAGAAAAAAATTTAAATTAATTAAAATGGACATGTAGCTGAATAAACTTAGTGAGGGAGTTCCTTGAAAAAAATGACACACATCATACCAGAAACGACTGAATATGGATCCTTAAGAGGTGCGTCATACAATCCCTAAGTCCTTATCAGCTTCCATTTTGCCACATAAACTGGAACCTACCTGTCAAACACACAGATACCTGAGAAACCTGGGCAGTCCCTTAGCGTAAGGGCACAAGCTAAACAGCAGCAAAGGCACACCCTTTTCTGGTACTGATAGATATGCTGGGGCACTGTGGATTGTTTTACACATCAAAGAACTTGGTACTATTTATTGGGACCTATATGATTTTAGGTCACAAGACACAGGAAGAATGTGGTAATGGAGGATGAGGCACAGGAACTTAAAAGGTCATAAGTTCATTACTGGTTATGACACAGTATGAAAAATTTATCTGTGCCTCTGGTATTATACCTACAAACTTCTGGAGAGAAAAGGTGAGAAATACCAATAAATAAATACCACCTAAGTTGTTCTGGGAGTTATACACTAGTGGAAATGCAACTTTTAGAACTTCTGTGCATATCCTTTAAAAGGCTTTTTTTTTTTTATGGATTTGCACTGCTAACCCTGGGCGATTGAGCAATTTAGAAAACTTTTAAAAGCCTGGCTCTGGTCAAAAGGAAACACCTAGTATTCTGACTTTAGTTTTCACAAAGGCATTGAAAATGTTTAAGTAAACACTCTGTCTCCTTAATTTGTTAATAGGAGACAGCAGGGTGTGTATGCATGTGTTGTGTAATATCCGTGCATCTGGGACTGACTGAATACTTGTACTTAAAGTTTGCATTTATACTCAAGTACTCTAGGTGTGTGGCTATTACTCAGCACCTACACCACCCATGAGGAACTTCATTTTGATCACACATTAGCTGTTCAAAGAAAACAAGCATAATAACTTGAGCCAATTTTTTTTTTTCAGGATTCGGAACAAGATGATTTTTATGTTGTAAGTCTAAGTACTTGAGGATGTGAGTTTTCTCAAAATGTAGCCACAGGGTCATAAAGCACATGTAGGAATCTCTTTCACAGCCTTCCGTGTGTGTGTGTGTGTGTGTGTGTGTGTGTGTGTGTGTGTGTACATGTACACATGTATGTACCTGTACCTATGTTTGTATGTACATGTTTGTACCAATGTATACATGTGTACATACAGCTGTGTGTTCATGTGTGTGTGTGTATCAATGTGTGCATGTGTATATATCTGTGTGTGTATACATGCAAACCTGTGTGTACATGTAGAAATCTGTGTGTGTGTGTGTGTGTGTGTGTAAAGTAGAAAATGGTTTAGAAACACAGTTCCAGAGCAACATAAAAAGATCAAATTCCTTATTCTATCAAACAAAAGCCCCCAAATATTTAAAGTTGATCATTACAGTTCCCTTAAATAATATTTTTTCTAAGTCCCTGCACGCCAATCATTGCTAGCTTGATGTGGTACTCTGCTGCTCCTTGCTAACAACTGCAATAATGTCTATTGGGAAACTCAACTCCTAAAGTACACAGTTCCGATGATGAGAGCTGACCATCATACAATAGAGGGGTTACATTACTCCACAAACAAATTTTGATTGTCATATGAGGTTTTTTTCAATCACCATCATTTCAACTTACCTCTCCTATTTTAAAGATTTTTTTCCCATTAAACTACATTTTTAAGGGTTAATACTTTTTCTGATATTTAAATTTTAATGGCTAACATTCATTTTTCTAAGCAGAGATCCATTTCAAGTAAACATACCATTATTGTTTATAATATTTATGCTTAAATATTTTACAGGTCTCCTCTGAACCTACAAATTATTCACATCAAAGAAACCCCAAGCACAAGAATTCCAGGCCAGGAATAAATCATTTGCCATATTTCTTATAATAAATCTTGAAAATCTTGGTCCTATTAAAACAAATTTAAGTGCCAATAATACAATAAATGGTCCAAATGTGTACAATTAAGTAAACTTTTCACTGATTATCACAGTAAGAAAGCAATATTCCATTCTCGCCAGTTTTCTTTCGAGAAGAACCCTCTTCTCTCCTGCCTTCTAGCTCTAATCAAAAGACTACTTAGTCCCCTTCTCTCATTGTAGTTTGTACCTCCTAGAATTTTTAAAGAATGATATTATATAATACACATTTTTGAGGTTTGCCTTCTTTCAGTCAGGATGATGACATCTTAATTCAGCCAGGCAATAACTTATCAATAACTTCCTACTCTTTATTCCTAGGTAGAATTCCACTACATAGGCTATGACTTACACCTTTGCTGACTGATAGACATTTTGAGTGCCCCCTTTTTGTTATTAGAATAATTAAAACTATTGAAATATTCTTGTAGTTGTTTCTATAAACATTTCCATTCACTTCTCCTAGATCAATAACCAAAAATGGAATGGGTGAGTTAAATGTGATTAATGTTTTTATAGATCAGTGATTGAACTATTTAAAACTCTAAGAGTTCTATAAAAGTCAGTGACTCCAGCTGGGTGGTGGTGGTGGTGGAGGTGCATGCCTTTAATCCCAGCATTTGGAAGGCAGAGACAGAGATCTCATTTAAGAGTTCAAGACCAATTGGTCTACAAATTGAGTTCCAGGACAGCCTGGATTGTTACACACAGAAACCTTGTCTCAAAACACAAAATAAAACAACAAAAACAAAAATGAAAGAAAAGAGAAAAAGAAAAAGAAAAACAGTGACTCTATAGCCTTGGAAATACTTGGCACAGTCAGTCTTCTAAACTTTAGCCACCTAAGTGCATGTGCACTGGTATCATACTGTGGTTTTAATTCGAATGTCCTTGAAGACCAATGATGCTTTCTTTCCAGTTCCACTAGCTGCTTTCTTCAGTGTGAAATGCTCAAATTACACCCCTTTTCACAGTTTGCTGTGAATATTTGTCATTATTGTTGGTGTTAGGGAGCTTTTGGTGTTGGCTAACTTGGCCACCAATGAGGCAACACACGTCTAAGCATATACCTCATATCTTAAGTTTTAGGAAATTGTCCTCTCTACTTAGTGGAAAAACAGACTATGCTCCATCCTAAATAAATTTCCCACAATTATCATGGACAATTTACTCACACATATGCTCCAATCAATACTCAGCTAAAGATGAAGAAGAACCTCTACAAAGCTCTGAAATTCTGAGGGTTGCCATTTCCTCTCTAGTACTCAGTTTGCAGATTTTACCACATTGGTTTATTAATGTTGGTGCCATATCTGTAAATCCAAACTATGTCTCCTCACTTCAGGGAGACTTTTGGGGACAGTGTGAATTTTTCTAACCCCAAAATGTTGGAGTCATTTCCAAATATGAACTTGAAGGACAACTGTAGGACACAACTTTTTTCTAGTGAATTATTGTTCCTTGCAGTTTGTGTTCAATGTCTTTTTTTTTTTTTTTTTTTTTTTTTTTTTTTTTTTTTTTGGTTTTTTGAGACAGGGTTTCTCTATGTAGCTTTGGAGCCTATCCTGGCACACTCTCTGGAGACCAGGCTGGCCTTGAACTCACAGAGATCTGCCTGCCTCTGCCTCCCGAGTGCTGGGATTAAAGGCATGCGCCACCAACACCTGGTGTGTTCAATGTCTTAAAAGCACTGTTTCAAATATTTTATTCATTTTTTTAGTTGCTTAAGACTAGATACTAAATCCAGCCTGTGTTATTGCATCATAGCTAAAGTAAAAGTTTAGTTGTTACTCTTTAAATGCACTCAGGGCCCTCGGCATTAGCCCTGTGCAACTCCAGGGCTTGTGATGTGAACAGCTCCCTTTTATCTCCCACCTCAGGTTTGAGCAAAATGGCGGCTCCAAGTACACTGCCTATTCATACTGAGCTTTGGGAAATGTCTCAACAAGTCTTCTCATCTATCATATATAACTCTATGTTCCCACAACAGAACTATGACAGAATTGAAGAAAATGCCTACAAATTTCAACCAAAACCACCGACATGCCAGTTATAGTGCAGTTTCAATGAAAAAACACAATTGGAATTCCAACCAGATTCCACAGTCTCCCATATTTGCTGCTTTAGGGTAGGCAGACAGACACCTTCATGAAGAAAATAAAGGTTAAAAATAAAGCAATTCTGATGACCAGGAGGACTGCTGCAACAGACTGTCTTCTGGACATGGCAGGGGTGTTGGTACCACAAACTGCTGTCTGTACAAGACCACAGCAGTAGACATTCAAGATGCATGGAGAAAAGGTTCACAAGGTCCCACCCCTAACTGAAGAGCTATAGGCAGTCAATGGCAACTGAGGGAGGGAAGTTTAATTTCCCCCTAAGTGATCAGCCATAAACTCATGTGTATACAGCCTGCACTAATTAGACTCAGTAGGGTCTTTTCTTTTTTTGATTTGTTGTTGTTCGTGTATGTGTGTGTGTGTGTGTGTGTGTGTGTGTGTGTGTGTGTGTGTTTATAAAGGAAAAGAACATAAATTTGAGGGAGGAATGAAGGGGAGAAATGAAGTAAATACAGTGTACTCATGTATAAAATTCCACCCCCCTCAAAAAAAATCACTATAAAACAAAGAGACAGGATCTTACTGAAAACGTATTCTCAAAAGCCTTTATGGTAGCAGTGTGAGTTACATGATAATTTATACAATGCATATAAATATTTTGAACCCCCTGGTTATATTTCAGAAGGGTTTCCTTAAGTGATTATATAGACAAAACTGTGATCATAGCAAAATAAAATAAATGTGCTTACTCATCGAACTCGTCTTCACTTTTTGAGCTGTCAGCATAGAGATACTTGCTCATGTCCACGGGTCTCAGGGTTTTTCTTTTTGTAGAATGGGGTGGAGAATCCTTTATCATTACACAGGTTTCAGGCTCATCAAATGGGTTCAAATGCTGTGGAGTCTGTACACCTTTAAAGGGATTATAGCTGTTATTATAAAAAGATTCTTCTGGTTTTTTAGGTGACGTTGTTTCAGTGACTGGTTCTATAAAACAACAGCAAAAGACAGGTTAAATTAACAGCATATGAGAGCCTCTATTTTTAATGTTGTCAAAAATAGGTAGTCTTGAATTAATGAACTATGAAGTTGAGAGAGTACAAAAGCAATAATGAAATAAGAATATATTTTTGAAGAAATAAGGAGCCCTAAAGCTCAAAAAAATGTAAACTGTAGGATTTCTTCTTACTTCTTTAGGACAAGAACTCTTAAACACTGCCTCTTTAGAATGTTAAAATCTCATGTCAGCCTTAAAAAAGGCGATTTTGTTTTAAATTACACATGCATGTGTATGTGTATGCTTGTGGATTTGTGCATGAGTTATATTCCCTGAGGTTAAAGTTACATGTGATTGTGAGTCTCCTGATATGGGTGCTATGAAATGAAGAAGGGTCCTCTGTAAGAGCAGTACAGGCTCTTAACCTCTGTGTTATCTCTCCAACCTTCCTTATGACAGTGTCTGAAGTATCTAATTACTAGTATGATAGCATATAAATTTCAGAAGTTTTAAACTGCTTGGGAGCGCTCATTGTTTATCTTACTACAAGAGCTTGCCATCCCAAATTAAGGCACAATAATTTGATTTAAAAAAAAACAAAAATGGATTATATTCTTTTGTAAAAAAATGATACTTGGTAGCTATACCAGTTCAGGTAGCAAAACATTTACTCTGGACTGTATATGACATAGACTCATATGTCACTGATAGGAGAGCATGTGTGGATGAAGACAGGATTGTGTGCATTCTACCACTGAGCTACATTATATCCAGGTCTAACCACAACCTTTCAGAGCCAATAAACTTTCATCTAATCAACAAGAATAGCATAAGGAAATTCAAATGTCTTATTAAAAGGATGCTTGGTAGAGCTGGGGATTTAGCTTAGTGGTAGAGAGCTTATTTAGCAAACACAAAGTCCTGGGTTCAGTCCTCAGTTCTGAAGAAAACAAAAGTGTGATGGGGAGAATTAAACCAGGATGGTAAGCTCACAAATGTGCTATACTAAACTCACTTTTAAAACACTCAAATTTTAATTTGAAAACAAATTTGAACACAGTTTTGGTGATAAAAATAGGGATTTTCTAAAGTAGAGCAAGCCAAAAAAATACAGTATATTAAAAGAAATTTAAATTATGCCAGACAACTTTAACAGTATATTTTAGTAAAAAACAGAAAACCTGTTAGTGAAATTCTGAAAAGTAACTGAAGGCTCAGTCGGGATTGCCTGTTGTGTAAGCATGAGGGCCTGGGTCTGGATCCCCAGTGTCCACATGGCAGTCTAGACGGATCCCAGGGACTGACGCTCTAGCTTAAACTGTAAACTCTAAGTTGGAGAGACTGTTCCAGAAAAATAAAAAAAAAATAAAAACAAGATGGAGAGCAACAGAGGAAGATATCTGAGTTGACCTCTGCCCCAACTATTACCACTACCACAACTACAACACAGAAAACTATGACTGTTTTATAAGTAACATCTCAAGCAACTTAATCTAATTATTACTTTGAAAAATCTTCAGACAAAATGACTTCCTGGAACCCCTGTTTCTGCCTCTTAGCACTGAGATTACAGACCCCGACCCCTATGCCTTGGGGCTGATGCAGATGCTGGGGATCTGAACTTGGTTCTCACGTTTGCACAGCAAGCAGTTTACCTGTTGAGCTAGTGTCCCGGCCCTCCCCCTTTAGATAACTTCATTTTTATTTTATGTATCTGATTACTTTCCCTGCCTGCATGTCCACACACACACTCACACAGACACACACACAAACACTCACACAGACACACACACACACACACACTCACAGACACTCACACAGACACACACACACACACACACACACACACACACACATGCTCACAGACACTCACACACACACACTCACACAGACAGACACACAGACACACACTCTCTCACACAGACAGACAGACAGACAGACAGACACACACACACACACACACACACACACACACACACACTTGTATGTCTGGTGCCATTGGAGTTCAGAAGAAAGTATTATATGCCCTGGAATTTCAGTTACAGAAGGTTATAAGCTGCTACATAGGCACTGGGAAGCAAACTCAGGGCCTCTTCAGTATCAGCAAGTACTTGACTGTTGAGCTCTCTCTATAGCACCATTATGTTTTTCAAGTGGGAAGGTTTTATACTGGCCAAACTAGTTTCAGCATCCTGGGTTGAAGTGACCTTCTTGCTTCTGCCTCCTAAGTAGTTAATACTGTAGTCACAATCTACCATGCTTATTTTAATTATAAAAATTAAATTTTTATAATTTACAGTCAAACAGCTTAGCCTCGAAAATTTATTTTGTCTTTGCAAACAAAAGAAACCTAAAACCCTGTGCTAGGATTCTATAAATGATGGTGAAATAACTTTAAGTATAAAAGAATTCATAAATTCATAATAAATACTGAAATGAATTTAAATATAGCCAAATCTAGAGAAAAAATTCAATAATGGTGTATCATTTGTAACATCATCATAATATCCAAACACTACTAAAATTTTTATTATAATGTGAAGAAAGCATTTCCTATTCACTATATGGAAAGAGAACATGCAATTTTTTTGCTCCTCAATTTTTTATTAACAAATTTCAGAGCACAAATACTTAAGCAACTGAAAACTGGTCGACATAAACTTTTATTTCTACTTTCAATATAATTATAGCTGGGTGGTGGTGGTGTAACCTTAATCCCAGCACTTAGGAGGCAGAGGCAGGTGGATCTCTGTGAGTTTGAGGCCAGCCTGGTCTACAGAGCAAGTTCCAGGACACCCAGCACTGTTACACACAGAAACCCTATCTCAAAAAAAGATAATAATTATAGGGACTGATCTGAGAAGATTTATCAGTTATAAAATCCAAAGCAAAGAAGTAGGCACACCAACACAAATTGGACTCCACAATGCATGTGTGTTTGCTTCTAAGAGAGAAAGAACATGAAGTTGGGTGGGTAAGGAGTTGAATATGATCGGGAAAGAGTTGGAGGAGGGAAAATATATATTTAAAATATATCATATGAAATTCTCAAAGAATGAAACATCCTTTTTAAAAAATAAAGTAGGCAAACTATAGTTTTAAATAAACTATAGGCAAACAATAGCCAGCCACAAAGAAGGACTTCAAAGTATGTCACACAAACAGTAACAGTTCACTGAAGCATTGAATATTAAAAAAAATCTAAACAACTACAATATATTTTTCTTCATCAAACACTCTTGTTTATTGAAGATACAAATTTTGAATTGGTAAAAATTATTTCTGGGAAATATTTATTCCAAAATTTCTGCTGGCATACAGTAAGGAGAATAATAATTGCTACATATTTTATTATCTTTACATATACATAATCTTTATACATAAAAGATTCTGAATAAGGTTGGCTTAGCATTTCCAAACAGAAATTAACAATCTTATGTGTTACCACATGATACATTATGTGACTACTCTTTTCACTAAGTGGCTTCACATATATTTAGCAAAGTTATGTATTCAATTTTGAAATCAAAAGCCCAAATGCTGATATCTTGGAATACTTTCATAATCTTTTTAGATCATACACTCAAATATATGCAATACATAATCAAAAGCAATATGTGTGGTCAAAAAGAGACATGTCCACTCAGCTCAAGTTCACATCACTTCACTCATCCAAGCCTCAGTGATCTAATCTATATACAGTGACGCTTGAACCAACTGCCTCTGAGACTCACTGTAAATTTACTCTAACATTTCTTAATATTTTAAATATGTTCATAATCTATGGCTCACAAACAAAATTAAACTCAATAATTTAAGCTGACTAATTTGAAGTAAAGTAAGAAAGCAATGGAAGAGAAAGGATAGTAGGATAGTGAAATGACAACGTCCTTAAGGAGCGATTCCTGAAGCTGAAACTGTTTCCATCCTGACAGTCGCAGAATTGATTTAAAGCTCGTGGAGATTTCATGAGAGCAGTCAAAAAGATGTAAACAGTAGTGGACCATTCTCGCGTTTACTCTGAGCAAGGAGTTTAATTAAACAGCAGTCTCACTTCTTCAACAGCCCTTATTCAAGCATTAAGAGTTTAAAATGACTTGGTAAGAAAAATGATTTGCTTGTGGTACCCTTTGCCTTCTATTGGCTTGCCTCATCCAGTCTTGATATGAGGGCCTAGTCTTATTGTAACTTGCTATGCCACATTTGGGAGGCCTGGTCTTTTCTGAAGGGATATGGAGGAGTGGATTTAGGGGTGAGGGGAAGTATCAGAGGAGGGTGTGTGTGTGTGTGTGTGTGTGTGTGTGTGTGTGTGTGTGTGTAAGATAGTAGTGGGTCTTCTTTCTCTGCTGTCTATCACATACATACAATCACTCTCACTACTAATATTCAGCCAGAGACATGCAACTGGAAGCAGCTGCAAGTTGGCTGCCTGGACACCAGAGTGAAATAACTAAGTGAAGAGAGAAACTACCTCTGCTTCATCAGTGTTAGCATGTCCCACAGCGCTGCTTCATGTACTATGTCCATCAAGGAGGCTTTAGTATAACCACTAAGTAAAATACTGTTATCTCAATATTAGACCTTTACTATTTTTTGATCTAACTGATAAAGGATTAATAAATGATCAACTGCAAGTAGTATTAAATGCAACAATAATATAAACAACAACCATCCTTTGAGAAAAAAATTTATGGCCTCACAGCTCAAGAAAACTCATACAAGGACTTTGTGTGGGTCTCCCTTATTTAGCATCTACTACAAGCAGAAGGTCCTCTGAAAAGGGTGAAGCGGTACTCTGATCTATGGGTATAGCAATATGTCACCGGGAGCCACTTCACTGCAAAGTTAGGCTATAGACAAACACGTTACCTTCTGAGTCAGGATCTCCAAACGGATTTAATTCTGTTATATCAGGTTCATCAAACGGATTTGTATTCACAGTGGCCAAGTCCTTTTGTGCATCATCCAAAAAGTTAAGTGTATTGATAAGTTCTGAAAATAAATGCACGTGTGAAGTTCATCACAGTTACAATCAACCATGAGTTTTGGTAATTCGTGAAATATTTCAATATGTTAAAATCACATTAATAACACCTGCAAATAATAAGACAGTATTTTATGAGTGGCAGAATGCCATTCAAGTATTTTGTAGTACACCAACATTTGAAAATAAACCAAAAGGAACATATTTAACATAGGAATTACATCAGAAAATGAACTATAGTAAATAAACTTTCTATGTCAACTAAATTTGATTTTTGAGTGCTGAACAGACTTGTAGAAAAAGCCGTTTAGATGGATATAGGCACAAATACTAAATGTATATAATAGTAAACTCAACAAAGTGACGCGCTGTGTGATTAAGAACACTCAGAAGGTGATTAGAATAACTCATATCAAGACTTTGCTAACAAACTTGTTAAGGATAAGGTCTGTTATCTTGCTGCCTGGTGGTGCACTACAAATTACCACAGAGAACATTCAAGAAATTACACAAGGACAAAGCTGACAGCTCAGCGGACAGTCAGAGTGTAGCAAGTCACAGGAAACAGGCAACAGAAGCAGGAAGAGAAAAGCTTTAGACCTTCAGAGGAACTGGCTGATCTAGCTGAAGGCATGTGTGCTTGCTTTATGCAGTCATCTGGATCTTCATCTAAGCTGCTCAGAGCATTCAACTGGTTTACAATCTCTGTAAACAGAAGTCAGTCAAGACAAACGTGAGGTCAGGGCACTTCACTAAAGAGCAGTAGAAGCATGCTGTTATCAAAAACAGACAGGTGTGAGATTAATCAAGAGATACATTTAGAAATGTTACTTTGATGAACTATAACAAAGGTAAATAACTTGACATTATTGCAATCATATTTTACTGTTAACATTTTTATTAGTAGCACAATCACTATGTTAATAGACACAAAACAGTAACAATAATTGATGTTAAGAGGTTTATACCGGATTTCGGCAACTCTTCGAAACAATAAATATCTCCGGAGAGAGTCAGCCACTATTTGTCTTGCAAAAATCTTAATTTAAACCAAAGAATTTAAGACAATATCTATCTGAATAAAGTAATTCTTCATGTTCTACTATGATAAAAATCAGCAAGGAAGGAATAGATCAGGGAGTAACTACTATGTCCTCCACCTACAGCACCTGCAAGGCAATCTACCCTAGAGGAGACAGCCAAAGACATGGATAAAGAAGAAAACTCACTTTGTATATGAAAACTGTTTTATACATGAGTCATAAGCAAGCAAAATAAACAGTCCTCATTGGGGTCACCTCAGAATTTACAGCCCTAAACACAGGAAAATGTTGTATATGAAAATAAACCAAACAGATCCAGATCATTTTATGAGAAATGAAGGAAACAGAAATACACAGCAGTTTAAATTTAATATCAATACAACTGTTCTTTAGCACTATAAATCTAAGTATGCAATAAATGTTATTTGAATCAAATCAAAGAATACATGTTTGTAATAGGATTGCCTTCGTGCACTTATTTTTTGAACAAATATTTATTTGTGAGTCTGTGCCAAGGCTTCTGCTTGGGATAGAAGGATGCAAAGAAACAGACATGGTATTGTCCCCAGAGAATTTACATTCTACAAAGACACTAATAAAATACTGAAGCATACTTAATGAATGACTCTCAGAATATTAGGCTTTCAGACATGTTATAGGTCTTTTAACAAAATTCATATGGAAAAATCAGTAAAATTATCAACTTCTTATATCCAAATAAGAAAATATATTTTATATGAATAAAACTGTTTGGATAGTGAAAATAAACTACTGAAAACATGGAATAAAACACAAACCCAATTCAACTCTATGACCCTATCTGAATAGAAGTGAAAGGGGTAAACTTGTGTCTGACTGAAAAAATGCTTTGCTTTATTTTATCATGCTCATATTTAAAAATAAAAAGTTTAGGGGGCTGGAGAGATGACACAGAGGTTAAGAGCACTGACTGTTTTTCCAGAGGACCAGGGTTCAATTCCCAGCATCCACGCAGCAGCTAACAACTGTCTGTAACTCCATGATCTGACACCCTGGTACAGATAAGCATGCAGGCAAAATACCAATGCAAATAAAATAAAAATGAATAAATTATTTAAAAAATAAAAACTTTATTACATTTACTAATTGTATGTGGGCAGGGTACATGTCGTAGCATGGCTGGTGGAGGTTAGAGGACAGCTTGCAGGAGTTGGCTCTCTTCTATCATGGGGTTCCCTGGAGCTAAACTCAGACCCTGGGCTTGGCAGTAAGTACCCTTCCCCACTAAATCATTCTCCAGCCCTTATGGTACTAAAAATATTCAAGAAAAAATATTAAAACTTATTTTTAGCTTTAAGTGTGTGTGTGTGTGTGTGTGTGTGTGTGTGTGTGTGTGTGTGTGTGTACGCATGCATACACACACGCAGGTCAGTGCAAAAGGCCACAGACTCCAGAAGAGACTGTCAAACACTCTGGACCTAGAGTTCTGTGGTTGGGGGCCTCCAGATGTAGCACTGAGTAACTGGGTCACTGGAGAAGGCATGTATGCACTAAATCACTGAGCCAACTCTTCAGTTCACTGGGCTAATGGCTTTAAATCTTGCTCTGAAATTCAGGTAACAGGAATTCAATAGGAAAATTCATTCACAAATAACATCCTTTCCTGCCCACTAAGCACTGTAACATAGTAATTTTTGTAAAAGCATGATGAGTTGGAGGAGTAGGAACGTCAAAGCATTTACTAGTCTTTACTTTTTATTTATTATTAGTTGTGTAATTTTTATAACTTTTGCAAATGATGTATTTTTAACTTTGAAAAAGTGAGCAACAACAACAACAACAACAAAAAACTAAATACTGCTAGCAGCTAAAATATATTAAGCAGTAAGAAAGGCTTTGCATGTATTATTAGTCAATCCCCACAAACAGCCTGTGGTGCTATTGTTAATGTGTAGTTCAGCTTGTATATCAACATTGTTTATTTGTCTGTATTTCCAAATGTGTGATTACTTGGTTGAAAAATGTTAAATGGTATTCAAAGCCTTACAGTTGATTTATATAGTAGGACATTTTAAATTAATTTATGTTTATAAATCTAATCTCACAGAGCATAAATCCACCACTAAGTAAGTATCTTATAAGATCGTAGTAGAACACTGAAGAATCAAGTGGTTTAGTCTTTGGTTTCAGATATGAATATTGTTCCATGGAGTTTTAGGTACACTATGGAGTGTGTTCAAATTTAATCAAAATGAGTCTCCTATGAAGCTATATTATTTATATCATAATTTTTCTGAATGTTTCAAATATTTCCTCCCTCTCAGCATGCTTTTGGTAATAATCAATGGTGACCATTTCTTCATTAACAACACAAAGCAATTTTTTCTATTGTTTTCACTAATGACAAATTGTCCTGTCCTTCCAAGCCTCACACATTTATCCTAAGCTTAAGTAAATCCTAAAACTTTTGCTTCTAGAATTTTTTTCTCATATTAATGGAATGGAAAGATAATCATGATTATTTATACCAATGTTGCACATGTATAATATAAACAAATGTTAATCAAAAATTTTTAAATCTTCGAAGAAGCAGCACTTATTAGTAAATACCTCTATTGCCTGAGCTAGTGCTTGCTCTCATGCCTTATATTTTAGGGGAAGGTGGATGAGCAAGGAATCACTGACTATATGGTTATGAAAGTGGTCACATTGAACACCAGTGAAGCTAGAAGAGGTGGTCTAAGGTTAGACCACTTCCTGGAATTTTACTTACATTTGAGCTAGCACAAGACCAAAGATGATGATATTATTATTATTATTATTATTATTATTATTATTATTATTATTTTACAAAATGACGAAATGGAGGACATCCCAGGAGCATAAAGGGAGGCAAAGGGCACCTGACATATTTAAGGAACTAGCGGTGTTTAGGGTTCACACCAGGGGTGGAGAGTGTAATATGATGAAGCTGGCAAATGTTCAATCATGAACATTACTATGATCCAACTGAAAAATATGTGACCTCTGCTCTGAGAGCTGTGGGCAGCCACTACAAGCTGCAATGCATACTCTACAAACCCGCTGGTGTTTTGGGCAACTGCAAAGAGGAGTCCTGGCACTGTGACGGAGCTACTTAGCTGGGAACAACCTGTGAAACTTCCCATGAAAACATTCCAACTGGCAGTTGTTATGTGGATCGGGTCCCAAAATACCTACCTAGCAATGTTACACAGTTACCCTAATAACTTTTTTCTTTCTTCCAAATCACCTACAGTTAATTTTTCTTTGTATAATCAGAAAAATAAAAAAATGCAATAAGATTTACAACAAAGAGTTACTGGGTTTATTTATTTATTTATTTAAATGGAAGACATTCCCAGGAAACATCACTCTGGCCCAATTCACCTATGCAACACTTTATTACCTATAAAAGCCTTATTTTGCTGGGAATTTACATACTTAGAGAATATTAACAATGCTATGAAATACTGCAGGAAAGAATTCTACCCTACACTGCTGTTTAAATTGAGCAATAAACTCACAGAGCTAGCACTTGTAGCAGGGTACTGGTCTTCACTTGCTTCATACTGGTGCAATCGAGGGAAATGAAATTAGGGGCAGGCAATCGAAGTGAAGGGTCAAGTAATTTGTGACTTTTCTTTACTGTTAGAAGTTTAAAAAGAAAAAGACAGAAATTGACCAACAGATTATCACATTGAAAAGGGGGAAAATGGGGAGGCAGCATGAAGAGGAGGTGGCTAGTTCCTTTTAAGAAACCCTGAAGGGTGAATTAAAGGAAAAGATAAACTGCCTAGAGCTAGGGCATACCTGAGAATCTTGCATCATCCTCATTCTTCTCTTAAATAAAACTAGATTTAGTAGCAATATATCTTATTTTAAGATAGTCCAAAATAGTAACACTTCAACTTCCTGGCAAAGATCAAGGTCAAAAAGATGTTACTTTCCTCAAAGGATTAAGCCTGTAAATATTTGATTTATGGATACATCTAACAGGTTTAGTAATGCTAGTTTCAATCCCACAGCAACTCACAATGAGAAAGGGAGGCAGAGGCTGCTTCAGACAAGCAGGCAGCTACTGAGCATTCATTCTCCTCACACCTTCACTGCACCCCTCTCCAACTGTCCCCCCAATGGCTCATATATACGATTAAGTTGCTCCCCCACCCTCAAGTGAAGTCGATGTTCGTTTGGCCAGTCTCTCTTAATCTCAAATAGCACACCTTAAATACATAGACTCCTGTGAATTTTTTAAGTGTATGTGTGTGTGTGTTCACCTGCAGAAGCCACAAGAAGTGTGTTGAATACTGAATACCCTGGGGCTGGAGTCACAGGTGGTTGTGAACTGCTGCCCAACTTGGGTGGAAAAAACTGAACTAAAGTCCTGTGGTGTTATTATAATTATTATTAATCTGTTTTACTCCCCTGCCCCCAGATTTGTGTGCTCTCAGGCCCTTTGTATATTTTAAAATAAAATTTTATTCTATATTTTATTTTGACATCTTAAAATATCAAATATTTTAATGAATATATTGATATTTTCATAATAAATTTTCTGGGTTTATCTTAAGCCCTGCTAGGATTACAATTGGCCTTGAGTTTATAGGTTGATTTAGGGAAAAGTAACAATTTTGATTCTCATAGAACTAGCTAGCTAGAACATAGAACTAGCTCTCCATTTATTAAAGCTTTTGTAAATTAAAGCCATTTTTATTACCTTCAATATTATATTACAGTACTATGAAGGTTTTTAGCATCTTTCACTAATTTATTTCTAAGTAATGCATAGACTTTTTTTCAAACTTCTATTTTAAATGGAATTGTTAGTTTCCATATGTTCACTGCTCACATGTAAAACAACATAGCTGTTTCTGTATCAATCTCATACCCTATGTAACATATCAGTATTCTACTATAAGGTGACACAGAAGTAGTGAATGTGAAATGCGTGCCTCAGTTCCAGTCAAGTTTGGTGAGGGTTCCCTTATCAGAGTGAAGGAATACCACATTATTTAAACTTTGCTAAGAAACATGGTGCTTAATTTTGTCAAGTACTCTTTTTCTGTTAGGATAAATATGTGATTTTTTTATTTTGTAAATATGGTTATTTACTAGAACCAAATTATTAGAATACTCACTTAGAGAAATCATACTCAGAATAGTGTCCACAAGCTCTTCTCAAAGCCTTCAATTTCTAGCCTTTCCCTGAGCTTCTCAATTCCTGTCAAATAACTTCTCAGTATTGGTAGTCTTCCCTGCATGCAGAGGATGGGGAAACTAAATGTTCAGTCGGCACTAAGACAAGTAAGGTAGAACTGGGGTTTAATTTAAGTGCAATGTAAAGTAGAATGAATTTGTAGTTTATCTTCCACTACTTTTACTGTTCTCCAAGATAACATGTCCAAATTCCAAACAATGTGGACATATTCCTGCTCTTTCTCTCCTCTAGGATTTCCAATTCCTTTTTAATGATTTTTTTTAATTGATGGATTTATTTTCAGTTTGGGGGATTGAATATAGGGCCTCATGCTTGCTAAGAAAACACAACTTTTCTATTACCAGACATTCTAACTTCTTTTAAAAGCAGTTGTACCTTAGAAACCCTCTCATTCAAGATGTCAGAATTGGGATGAAGAGATGCCTCGGCAGATAAAAGGCTAGGCTCACACCAAAGATACAAGAAGTCAGAATTGCCCCGTTTTTCTGTTTCTAGCCTTACCTCCTGTCATTAATGATCATATAACAGGTCTGGATCTCAAAAAAATTCTTACCCTTTAAATGGACTTCCAAAATACATGACTATTTAATTTTTCATGTTACTGATTGCATAGAAATGCTATGATTTTTCATATGAACATCCTGGGTACTGGTGGTAGATGCTCCTGGTGTATCTCTGATGGGAACCTTGTGTTGATTCTAAGTAACCTTCTAATCAGCAGTGAGAGACCTGCATATCCTTACTCGGAGTCCTGGGAAGTAGGACATTTAATCGCATAAGGCTGAGTCATACCATTATCAATTCAAAGCTTCAAATCTGTAAGTGGTATCTCCTCTGTTACCATCTGTGCTGTTAAGAGTCTTTTCCCCTGAAGGTAGCCAATATGTCATTCTCTCTTCCTTCTCCCAAATTAACTTTATCAACTATGGATTAACAAACCCCAGGCAACACTGCTTATGGTAAAAATGACTCCTGCTTGATATGCTGCATATGGATGGTAGCACTCAGAATATGCATCTGGTAGAAAACTAAAGCTTTGTGCTTGCCCGGATGTGGAGAAGAACTGGGCATGCACTTTTGGTGGACTTTGCAAGGCACCAAAACACTGAAACAACACCAGTTCTTGGGTGGCACAAGGAATTTTAGGCAAGCAACAACAATAACAAAAACCTGCTGCTAACTATGCGTATCTTGTCTCTTTGCACCCAGTTGTCACTGGTTGGTAGAGGACAACAAATGGGAAGAAATGATTTATTGTTTCCTATGCAATATTCTCTCAAGTAAATCCAATGCTATGTTTGGTCTATTTAGGCCATGTGAGTCTGAATGTCTAAATAGATGATGGTGATCTTTTCAACAAGCATATCAGGGTCTTTATACTTTTTGGATTTCCCCAATACTATTTCACAGGAAATGTTTTAGTTGGCCTTGATTTTGTTAGCGCTTACTAAATAGGATCATGTCATTTACATAGGAACTTTTTGTGTTTATTTACAATTTTAACATGTTAGGCTTGGGATGAGATCAGTGGTAAATGACTTTCCTAACATGTGCAAGAACTGGAATTTAATTCCTAGACATCACAAAAAATAATCAAATAAATAAACAACAACAAAAAATAAGTAGACAGACTAAAACCAAATGAGACAGATTTAAAAAAAGATATTCAATGTGAATATTGTGAATATTCAATCCAAATATTGCTTCAAGCACAGTGACATTGCTGTATAAATACAAACACTGATTATTTAGTCTTATATAATTTCTAGTGCTGACTAAACTTTTCATTAAAAAGCTTTGTCTCCCCTCCCAGGCCTGTTACTAATTCTACACTTCAGGAGTTTTCCTATTGTAGCTAAAAATTCTCCAGTTCATCCACTGAAATTGCATTTCTATAGAACGTATTGTCACCTACAGTTTCAATAAAGGTTGTTTGACAGCTAGAGTAGTCCCAAAGTTTCCAGCAAGTGGGGGAGCCTGTCTCAAGTGGAACAGGGCAAGGGTTTTTTTTTTTTTTTGGTCAGTCCAAATACAGATGCCATAGATTAACCTTCTAGGAAAGACTTTATGTAAGTGTGGAAGACACATTTTGTCAATTGCTGCTGATGCAATTTCTGTAAGCAATTACTGACTAAATGGCTATTTTCTAGATGTCAATTTAAGACATATATATAAAAGAACTATTAGCAGTCTATTCCTTCAGAGAAGGTTTGTGTATTATACCTGCTATGAAAATCTCATAATTGAAACATTGTTTTACATAATTAATACATCTACAAAAAGAGTGCTCCTCCCAAAGATAAGGCTGGGCAGAGTCTCTCCATGGACTAAGTGGGAATCAGAAAAGTAACAGACATTCTCAACAGCTGGGGAAAAGGCCATCATATCCGAGGTAGAGGTAATAGCAGAAGGAGAAGACAGGGAGAAGTCCCTTCCTTTTGGCATTGACAACTGACAAGGCAGCATTTCAAAGGACCTCTGCTGTGGCCTCAGCTCTACAACCTGGTAAACTAGGACCAGAAGGCACAGGACTATACACTGAACCCAGACAGTGTATTGTGAGAAAAGAAAAAGCCTGAATCAGATCTGAACAGAACTCATGAAGCTGAAAGAGGGTTCATCAAGAGAATCAACTTTCACAGAATCTGTGTAGCATGCACAACATTGGTGAAGAGCTACTCAAGATAATAGGACTTAATACACATCTTTTAATAATTGAATATTAATGGTCTTGATCTCTAATGAAAAGACATTAAATAGTAAACTGGATTCTAAAAACAGGATCCAAGAAACACACTTTGCCTTCAAAGAAATATACTATCTTAGGAGCAGAAGGATGGGAAAGGGTATTCCAGCTAATGGAAATATGAAAATTCCAGTATATATTATCTAACATCTAGATAACATAATATCTACAAAACAGACCTGAAATCACATCTGGAGTGGTAAAAATAGTTACTTTATAATGATTATGAGAATAATCCATAAAGAGGACATTATAATACACTGGTTTTCATAAAAACAATAAGATACAAAGTTAAAGATTAATCCTAACACTGCAATGTTGGGTGATTTCTCACTGAGACAGGTCATTGATTAACTGCTATCATAGACCAAGCAGACATAACAGTTTCTAAAGAACATTTCACCCAAATGTTATAACATTCTGCATTCTTCTCAGTAGCTCTAAACTTTCTCTAAAATAGATAGTCAGGACGATAATATTAGGACAAAAACAAGTCCTAACAAATATAAATGAAAGTAGCTTTTTATATTCTTTTTTGTTTGTTTAATGCACTTAAGTCCCAGAGAAAACAAGAACAAGTCAAACCCAACAAACGTTGATGAAAAGAATTAATTAGAACAAGGCAGAAGGTCAGTGAGATGGCACAGCAAGGTGCTTGGCAACAAGGTACGAGAACTGACTCATGCAATTTTTCTCTGACATACACAAATAAATGTAATTCTTTAAAAAAGAAGATGTCAGAAGTTAATGAACAGAAATGTAGAAAAAAAACAATCGATTTAAGAACAATTAGCTCAGGAAGACTGTCAAATTCATTTTATGAAATTACATCAAAATCAGAAAAAAAAACAATAAAAAAGAAAATTACAGACCAATCTCCTTTATGGACAGAGACACAAATTTCTCAAAATATTTAAAAACTAAATTCAAGAACACATCAAAGTGATCATCATGATCAAGGTAATTTCATTCCAGAGACTTGGGGATGTTTTTAACATATACAAATCAACAATGTAACACATTACCTAAACAGACTCAAAGACACAAATCACAGCACTGTTTCAACAGATGCATAAAAGGCCTTTGGCAAATTCAACATTCCATCTCAATATATCTCAATATAAAGGATACATACAACATGACAAACTCAGAGCCAATATCATGCTGACCTAAACATTTTCACTAAAATCGCAAGCAAGACAAGGGTGTATATTCTACCTACTCTCTATTCAGGATAGCTTGAAGTCTTAGCTAGAATGGTAAGACAAGAGAGAAATAAAAGGGATACAAACAGGAAAAGAAGGTTACAATATTAGTATTTGCTGCTGACATGAGTCTACACATCATAATCCTACAGAGTCCACCAGCAAACTTTAGAGCGAGCATTTCTGCAAAGTGCTAAGACACAAAATTAACATTAAAAATGAGATTTAAAAATTATTTATTTTGCACGTGGGGATGTTTTGCCTACACATAGTGTACAGTGTGTATGCCTCATGCCAACTGAAGCCAGAAGGAGGAATTAGATCTCCTAGGATTGGAGTTACAGGTGGTTGTGAGTCACCCTTGTAGGTGCTGAGAATTGAAACTGGTTCCTCTGTAAAAGCAGTCAGTGCTTTTGACTGTTAACCCCTCTCTCCAGCACCCAAAAATAACATACAATAATCAATAGCATTCTCATATTTCACTAATAAAAGTATTAAGAAAGAAATCAAAGAAGCAATCCCATCCACAACCTAAAAAAAAAAAAAAAAAAAAAAAAAAAAATGCCTTGGAATGAATCTAACCGAGGAAGTGAAAGGCCCCTATACAAGCAAAATTTAAAACACTGAAGAAGAAAATTGAGGATGAAACTAGAAGAAAAAATGATCTCCTATGTTCATGCACTGGAAAAATTAATATTGTGGAATATAACTGTTCCCACCAAAAGCAATCTAGTAATTCAATGCAATATTTACCAAAATTCTGCAACCATTCTTTCATGGAAATCTTAAAATTTCTATGGAAGACTAGTGAGACTGATCACTAGGTGAGAGTATCAAGCCTCGCAGCCTGAGTTCAATCACTGGGACCAACTTCCACAGCTTTTCCTCTGACCTCCACATGCATGCTGTGGAAAGTGTGCATGGACACACACATGCACATACACTAAATAAAACAATAAAAACACGTAAGCATAAAAAATCTTTGATAGTAAAAATAATTCTGAACAATAAGAATAATAGCAGATGCATAACATACCAGATTTTCAAATTATTTTAAAATTTTATATTTTAAAATTTATTATTACAAAGCCATAGTAGTAGCAGTGATAATAATAATAACAACAACATCCCTAGAGCATGGACTTTGGGAGCCCATTCCCTATGAAGGGTTATTCTCTTAGCCTAGATACAAGGGGGAGGGCCTAGGCCCTACCCCAAATGATGTGACAGACTTTGATGAGCCCTCATGGGAGGCCTCACCCACCCTCCCTGGTGAGTGGACTGGGGTGGGGGGCATTGGAGAACAGAGGGAGAGGGAACCAAGATTGGTACGTAAAATAAGATTATTTTTAATTTATATAAAAGAAGGAAAAAATAATGATATGGCACCGTCAAAGAAGCAGATGCATAAATTAATAGAATAAAGACCCAGATATAACCCCCCACACACACACATACATACATCTGGTTTTTAACAAAGATGCTAAAAACCACACTGGAGGAAAAAAAAAAAAAAAAAAAAAACAACAGCCTCTTCAACACATACCTGGTGCTGGGAAAACATATCCACATGTAGAAGAATGAATCAAGATTATCTCACTCATTACAAAGATCAACTCCAAATAGATCAAAGGCCTAAAGTTAAAACCTGACACTCTGAAGGTGTTAGAGGAAAAGGTAGAGAAAACAATTCAAGATCTGGGTAAATAAAAGTGAGGACTTTCAGAATAGGACTTCATTTGTTCAGAGAATAAGGCCAAAAACTGAAAAGTGAAACCTGTAAAGCTCAAAATCTTCTGTGCAGCAAACTAAAGTCACTTAGATGAAATGGTGACCTATAGGATGTAAGATCTTCACCTGCTACACATCTGACAGGATTAATGTCTGGAATATATTCTACAAAAATAATAAACATAAATCAAACAACCCAGAAAAATGGAGTATGAATTGGCAGAGTCCTCAAAAAAAGAAATTCAAATGGCTAATATGTTTTAAAGTTTCCAGGGAAATGTAAACTAAAACTACTTTGAGGTCCATCCAACCCTAGTCAGAATGGCCATCATCAAGAAAACAAACAAGAAGCAATTCTGGTGAGGGTGTGGAGGAGGACAGATCTTACTGCTGGTGGCAGTATCAGCTAGCAAACACAGTGGGAATCACAGCAGAAAATCCTCAAAGAGCCAAAAAAATAAAATAAAATAGAGCGGCCATATGACATCAGCCATACCATGCCTGGACCAGTAACCCAAGGGTTCTGTTAATGCAGAGATGGCTGCACATAGTTATTACCTGTTCAATAGCTAGGAAATGGGATCAGTCTAGCTGTTCATCAACAGTACAGTACATGTTCACCATAGAAGTTTATCAGGTTGTAAAGCAAATGAAAAATGAGATTTGCAGGAAAATATTTCCCTAAGTGAGGTAACCAAAGTACAGACAGACAAGCAACACCCACTATCCCTTACTTGCAGATATATTTAGATTTGTGAGTTCAACTTGGAATGCATGTAGAGGTTAAGAAGCTAAAAAGGGGGAATTAGAGAGGGGATGCGAAGAGGACTTAACTAGGGGGAACAATAGTAGAACACACTCAATATGAATGTAGTGGTGGAATACTGGGAATGTGAAGGTTTATATGGGGATGGAAGTGAGGGATGGGAGAGATCAGGATGGAAGGGAGAGCTAAAACAAAGGATTATGAAGAAACCATATTGAAGCCACTACTTTGTAAACTAGTTAAAAGTAATAATTTAAACAGGAAAGAAAGAACTTGAAGAAATGGGTAGATAATGTTACTCCCAGACACAAAAGTTATTAAACAATAACCCTAGTAACACGGTATGGAATACTTCCTTCTAAGTTGTTGGTCAAGGAGGTCCCAGATACCCCCCAAACAATACACACAATTACAACTGCTGCTGGCTGCCCAGTAAAACTAAATGGTAATTGCTGAAGACACATAGGTTGTAGGATATAGAGAAATCAAGTAGGAAGTTAGCTGGAATTTCCTCTTTGCTGGCTAGCTTTTATAGTGCTAGAAGATATTATACAGTCACTGGGAGAAAAAAAATCCACAGTTTTACCCATCTGTGAACCCTGCATGCTACAATAGTAACTCACAGGCAAGACAAACGAGCTGGTGCAATAAATGTGTGACTGTTACGGAGAGGTAACCAATGACTTTCTGATTGGATGAGGCCAGCTCCACAAGCAGAATCCACATCTGATCACATAAACTGGTCAAAAGTCCATGGCTGGGCAGGTCATAGATTCTAAAGGGGGAACCTACTATTACTGCTTTGCTAAATGAACTGCCTAAGATAAATGCTGTTCATAGCCTCAGTAAGAGAAGCTTTGTTTGCAGTGGACCACAGTTACCGCAGAGACTCCTAACTGGTCAAAATGCTAAGAAAGAGTGACTGTGGAGTTCTAAAGGGCCATCTATATCACCTCCTCCACTGCTCACAGAACACCATACAAAAGGGAACAGCAAGCCTGGGCTCATCAACATTCCATCATGGATGAGGGAGGGACTAGATAGTTCCTACCTGAGGCAGTTGTAGTTGCTGGGAGAGGGAAAGTCATATTCCTCAGAGACCCAGCCACTAATTTCCCCTAAGTAAATAACCTTTAAGCCATACTTACTCAAGGGACTTGCTGGAAAGAAAAGGAAGTTCAGTGGAAGCAGGAATCAATAGGAGAGAATAATGAAAGAGGTATATGCAAAGTACATTATATACATGCAGGGTTTTCCCATGGAGACAGCCAAACAACCCAGGTTTTTGCCAAAGCTATTATTGGTTGCTGTCCATAAACTGCAGGTAACGCCACACACACAGCTGAAGTCAACACCTACATAACTCACTGAACATAGAAATGTCAAGCTAGTGCCTATCTAGAGTCTTCACCCCTACTGGTGAGTGTTCATGGTACTAGAAGGTACTGTACACTACCAGAGGAAAAAGGTAAACACCAACTCAGCTACAAACAACTGGTGACATGCCCTCAAGATATGCTGGTGCAATAGAGACACAAAAGTTGTGGGAGTAACCAATCTAATTGGAATTAAGTTCCACCCATAAGATAGAACCCATGCCCAACACTGCCTGGGTATCCAAGAACCAGGACAAGATAGGCCATGGACTTAGTGGAAAACCAAATACTATTCTTTTGTTAAAGGAATGTAACAATAAGAAAAAAATGACTCCTACTTCTGCTATACTCATAGATCAGTATCTTGCTCAGTCATTAGCAGAGACGCTTCTTCCTATGTTAGATGGGAACAAATACAGAGACCCACAACTAGAAATGTGCTAGCTGTACTAGACAATTTTAAAATTACTATACAAAAATGCTTAAATTTCAAAATATTCTCAGTAGTTAAGAATGCAAGGTCTCTCTCCAGAGACCTTGGAACACTCAGTCCTAAATGGGAAGTCTCCATCAAATCCCTGTCTTGTGGCTCGGGGAACTCTGCGGAATAGGAAGTGGAGAGATTGAAAGAACCAGGGGGGATGGAAACATCAAGGAAGCAAGGCCCTCTAGATACAGCAGGACTCATGCGTATGAATTCAGAGACTGGTGGCACAGCATGAACAGGGCCTGCACAAATCTAAGCCAGATGGTGTCCAAGTGCTGAGAGGGGAAATAGGCATAAGCCCCATCCCTAACCCAGAAGCTATTTCTCACTGATAACTGCTCACAAAGGAGTCTCACTGGGGACACAAACCACACTTAAGGGTGGCCCCAAGCCCAGCCAAAGAGAGCCAATAAACACACACACAAAAAAAAAAAAAACACTCAATGGTAGTTTTGGAGATTTTTTTGTGTATCTCACAATGCTTTGTCTGAGCTTCTCCTGTCCCCCACTATAGATCTTTTGCTTATATACTATGGTTTTCCAATTTGTTTATGGTATTTCTGTGTGCAAATATGTGCGCCTCAATGTATGTGTTTCTTGTGCTTTTTCTTTGGCTCTTTTTTTTTTTTTCTCCACTCTCTGTTAGTTTGTCTTGTCCTTTTTGATTTGTTTTTATTTTATCTTTTTTTTATAATTACTATTTTAGATACCTGTTTGTATTCTAATGAGAGAAAGAAAGGGTGTGGATTTGGGTGGATAGGAAAGTAGGGAGAATTTGGGAGGAGTTGGGGGAAGAATCAGAATATACTGCATTAAGGAAAAAAATCTACTTTCAATAAAAATATTGTGTTTCTGTTGCCATCATTAGGAAATGCAATTGTATGCTAGCATTTATTATTGGGGGAAAACAGATACTATTGAAATAAATATAAGCCCAAAGAAGATAGAGAGAAGGGACTGATAAAGAAAATTATATTGCATTTCTTATAAGAGAAGCAATACTATATTCTGTTTTAATTTTAGTATTAGTAAGGATCAATGGGTTCACTTATTTATCTGTCTTGTTTATTCATTTCAAAGTATATTATTCTAAAATGAAAACAGGACATACAATTTTCAAATTACTCTAGCAAAAAAAAAATGCTTAAATCTAAAGAAAATTCTTGAGGGCTAGAGAGATACCTCAGTAGTTAAGAGCACTGGCTGCTCTTGAAGAGGATAGGGGTTCAATTCCCAGCACCCATAAGGCAACTCACAACCATCTCTAATTCTAGTTCCAGGGACTCTGACACCCTCTTCTGGCCTCCACCAACCCAGGCATGCATGTGGTGTGCAGGCATACCAGACATGCAGGCAAAGCACCCATACCATAAAATAATATAAAAAATTAAAAATCAGAGTGGCAAAATGTAGGGAAATAGAGAGGGAAAATAATAAGAGGTATGTATGTATGTATGTATGTATGTATGTATGTATGTATGAAAGTATACACACACATATTTACATATACACCAATATAAGTGAAATTAAGTCAGCTACTGGGATAGAGAACTTTTTAAATTCTGTGTGTGTGTTCACTTGGGTATGTGAGTAGGGAGGTGGATGCATGTACATGTGTGGTGTGAGTATGTATGGGGCTAAAAGTTTTCCTCAGTGAACCCACAGCCTGCTGATTTGGTGAAGTCAGCAAGCCTCGAAGACCCTCCTCTCCATCACCCCAGTACTGAGATTACACAGTAGTCTCAGTGCTTCTGGGGACTGAACTCTGGTTACTATGCTGTGTGGCAGGTGCTTTACTGACTGAGTCACTGCCCCAGTTCTGTAAATGGCTATTAAAAAGCAAACACTGTGGGGACAGATTAACCAAATGATACCTATTAGGGATATACTAAAGTAATAGAGATGGGTTAGAAATAAAACAATACATGTGACAGGCAATTAAAACATAGTTTAAAAATATCAACATTGGACAAGATTTCAAGTCCAGAAGTATAAAATGGAGCAAAGTGATACGGATTAGGATAAGGTCATAAAACTATGGTTTTTCTTTTTCTTTTGGACCTAATACTTTAGTACTTAAGTCCTCTATACAAAAAGTATAAGAAAATAAATGGGTTAATTTTGGAAAATTAACAAAAATACATTATCTCTTTAAACTATAAAGAAAAAAACTTCAGTAAGATTTTTTGAAACTGACACCAAAGGGACACTGAATCTTATTTGAATTACACCAGAAGTAAACAAGGTAGAAATATACACACAATGCACAAAAAATAGAAAATAAACTTTTAGCTCAAAGCTAGTAAAGCCAACCTGTAATTTTTGCTGCCTTTTCCTCTTGGTTCACTCGATTCTCATCATCATCTTCATTATCTTCTTCAAAATCATCCAAATTCCCAATATCAGCCTGCTTCATACTCATCAAACTAGCCAAGCTTTGCATATCTTCATCCCTATATTAAATTAGTCATAATATACAGCTTACTAAATGACACTACTTGAAAAATAATTATAAAATTGATGTTTAATATGCCTAACCTGAAAATCTTAAATCCTAAACACTCCAAAATCTAAAGCACTCTGAAACCCAAGATATTGCATGTTGATAAGGCGCCAGATGTGGAAAAACCCCACACTCGATGTGTGACAGTGAAGGCTCAGGTGCACTAAATATGTATAAACTACTTTAGGCCACATATATAAAGCATGCCTGAAAGTTAAGTGACATTGTGCTTACACTTGGGCGCCTTCTTTATGTGTATGTAAACACCCCAAAATCTAGGAAAAACTGAAATCTGAAGACTCCCAGAGCTAAGCATTTTTGGATAATGGAGACAAAACACAAGATTAACATACTCTTTCATTCTGAATGCACTTTTCATGCTGTGTAAGAATATTTTTAAATATAAGAAATTTTTAAATTTTATATATTTCTAAATGGTGTGTTTAATTACTACAAAGCAAACAAGACTAAATTCTTAATGATATTAAAAGGTAATTGTGCTGGCACCTGGTAGAAGACAAATAGTTTCTGCAAAGAATTCAAGTATGGTTTCTTGAGCATTAAGTCTAGAAACAAAATCTTGGGCAGTCCACAACGAGATAAATCTTCACTTTAAAATAAAACTTGAGCTGGATAGATAGCCCAGAAATTAAGAGCACTGGCTGACCTTCCAGACGAAACTGGGTTCAATTCCCAGCACCCACATGACAACTCATCACAACTGTCTGTAACTCCAGTTCCAAAAGATCCAATGCTCCCTTCTGACCTTTGCACATATCAGGCATGTCCATGGTACATGGCACACACATAAACATAAAATAATAAAATTTAAAAACTAAAATAAAACACTTAAACTTCCAAAAGGAATTAGAAATGAAATTCTTAATTGAAAACCATGAACCATTTTGGATCTGTGGACTGGAGAGAATCAAACGTTAAACACTGCAAACCATGACAAGTTTTCCATGGAGCCACAGGGCCAAAAAACGAGTCATCTAAAGCAAAGTCTAGTCATTTTTTAGTCATTTTAAGAAACACAAGGTGAAGTCCTCAGTTAATTCTGAGTTAAACACCATATATTTGATAAAATATGAATTTTTACCTCAAAATATTTAAAAATATAAAGTTATGAAATTTATATTAAATATGTTGAGATAAATCACTCATGTTTTCTTGATCTGTTATTTTTACCTTAAAGCTCACTAAATACATTTTAATGTTATGCAACATTAATTTTCAATTTGTATACTTCCTCTAAATTCAGGCAGAAAATGAAATTAAAATACTTTTCTTTTATAGTCTTTATTAATTTTATCTCTGACATATGGTATAACTTTGCAAGCTAAGCCAAGTATAGAAATTCTTCACATTTCATTTCACATAGGCTAAGTTAACAAATTTCCCTCTTTTTAAACAAATTTCATGATAGCCTATATGAACAAGAAAAATTGTATTACTTCAGGTGAATGCTTTTCAAATTCTCAGTTATCAGTAACAAATGAAAAGTTCCTATTCATATTAAGTTGAGACTCTGAGTTTAAATGAACTGTTTCTTACCCAGACTGCTATGGAAGGTGTTGATGCACTTATTGCTCTGTCGGTGGAATGAACACCACCCTCAGAGGACGTCTGCTCTTTCCCTTCTTCCTCAGTCCCCTTTCCTTTCATGTGGATACACTTCAGGATAAGAGCTTCACTTTCCTCCAGTGTTTAGAGTTGAGAGGAAAGACCAAGGTGTGTCTATTCTCAACCATCTCAATAACCACACTCACTTGGAACACAGCTTCCCTTAGCTTACTGTTGCCATCTACCATGTCACTTGCTGCTTTGGAGATGAGTGCCAAACATCTCACTTTGAGAGATATACAAAAACCAGCCTTATCAGTCAAGCAGACATGACCAATTATAGTAACCACATTCTACTGGGCTAGATAGGTACAGTAATATGGCTCAGACTGAACCATCTTATCACCCTTATCTTTACTAGGAAATTCTCAGCATAGCATTTACATTTATTCTGTCCCTTCATCTTTGACTCCAAGTACAGACTCTGGCACTGCATCTATCACATGTACTTGTTCCTGACTTGATTATCTGCATGCATTAAGTGCTCATTAAGCACTTAAGAAAATATTTTTGGTTTTTGAGAAAGATATTGTGTTGGTTACTTTTTGTCAACTTAACACAAACCAGAGTCACTTGGGGGAAAAGAAACCCCTATTAAGAAATGGCCTCCCTGGACACATGGGGAAGGGCCTAGGCCTGGCCCAGGATGATGTGGTAGACTTTGGGGAGCCCCTTTTGAGGGCCTTACCCTGCCTGGGGAGTAGAGGGAGGATGGCTAGGGGCAGGTGGGATGTTGGGAGGGGAGGGGAAGGAGAGGGAGAAGGGATTGACATGTGAAACAAGCTTGTTCCTAATTTGAACTAATAAAAGAATAAAAAAAGATTCATATTACTGTATGAGTGTTTTGCTTATATATAAGAAGTCTATGCACCATGTGTATACCTGCAGAGATCAGAAGAAGATATTAAAAAAAAGAAAGAAAGAAAGAAAGAAAGAAAGAAAGAAAGAAAGAAAGAAAGAAAGAAAGAAAGAAATGGCCTCCATCAGACTGGCCAGTAGGCATATCTGTGGGACATTTTCTTAATGATTGATGTGGAATGGGCCAGCCAAATGTGGGCGGTGTCACCTGTAGGCAGGTGGGCCTGGATGTATGAGAAAGCAAGCTGAGAAAGCCAGGAGTAAGCCCAATAAGCTCTATTCCTCCATGGCTTCTGCTTCAGATCTTGCCTAGAGTTCACTCCTTGGCTTCATTTGAACGATGGACTGAATGATATTCACCTGATTGCCTTTCTACTAAGACAAAAGCTGTGGTATTTTGAAACACGATATGAATGAAGTCACTTATTTGATGACAGAAACTTACGTTGCTTTTCCTTCCCGAAGGAAAATACAAGATAAAGAAAACTGGAGAGTGGCAGACACAACTTTTTTAGATAATGGCTTAAATTTCAACTTGACATCAGTTTGAGTTGGCATAGGGCTTGCATATTGCTTCATATTAATGCTGCTAGTAGCAAGAGCTTTCCTCCGACCAGAAGGAGATTCCTGGAAGACAAAAAAATAATTATGTAGTTTAGAATTATTTTGTAACCAACAACAAAAAACCCTAAGAACTTCTTATAATGCAATAAGGAATTCTTATAATACAATAATTAAAATTGTGATGAGCTTTTATTATAGCTTTTATATTAAGTAAAGTAGATAAAACATAAAAATAAAATAGAAAGAGATGGCCTGAGCAAAAATACTCAGAAGGAAACATGGAATAAAAACTAATAAAGAATACACACAGGGTGGATAGAAGCAAGAGGCTTCTGAGTTCACAGCTAGCCCCAACTACATGAGACCCTGCCTCAGGGAATCTAGGAAAGGCTCTAGGTTAGTGTAAGAAAATGATCTGTCACAGGCTGGGCCCAGAAAGTAGTCATTAATTGTCCCACCTGCATCCCCCCCCCCATTAAGTTAATGTAACATGATAGTATTTTCCTGTTAAACCTATAATTTTTTCTAAGACATTTTCTGATCATTCTAGTTTTTTACTTAAGATCACATATATTAGCAAAGAAACTTTTTCAGAGATCATGCCCATGGCAACACTGCTGCCTGGCCCCAGCATATCTAAAAAGTTCTTTAAAACAGCTAGTGCCCATTCATCGGAACCATAAACAAGAAGCCTGTTTGCCATCAAAAGTGTTTAATATTCCATTAACAATTCACTGTGTTTCACAACTGCTTTTTATCTAATAAGGGCTCAGGAGACTGGGTGAGAACAGGACAGTAAATGACTGGGCATTAACCATGTGTAGGATAACATGTAAATTCTGCAGACATATGATGTGTTCTACTGGCAAGAGGAAATTCAAATGCAAGACAATTTGTGATAATGTAAATCAGGTCATACACTATCCACTATTTTGTAAGGTTGACCTTGGAATTGAAAGCAACATTAAGACTTAACATCCAAACTGCATGACCTTGAATAAGTCAAGAAACCTCAGCCTTGGTAATATTCCCCATAAAATAAGGAGTTACTAAATGGCCACTCAATTTTTCCAACCAAGGCAAGACATTTTATTATTCGGAACTTTATTACTGTTCAATAAATCTTGATTTGTCCTATGAGAGGTAAATTTGCCTAAAGTAAGGCTATTGTACTTGAATCAAAGCATTACAAGACTTTTTAAAAACCTAACATTTCTGCCTAACAAATAGGTAAAATATAATGTCACCCCCCGAAAGAATACCCATTTTAAAATGTGGTCTTATCTGCCAGATTATGCACAGCAATATTATACAGAACTATTAGTGCATGCAGATACCTTATGAATGAATTTCAAAAATGCATCAAGCACTTGAGAAGAAGTTAAGCCCTCTCAGAAGAAATACTTAAGAATATGCAAATACCCTCAACTGAATCAAGTTGAACAGATGTGACTATCCCTAACAATACAAGTGTTCTTTCCCTGGTCGCTACTGTCAATCAAAGGATAAGATTAAGGTCCAAGGTTTTGACAATGTGCAAAATGAAAAAGTACAGTCGGGAATATCAATTTATTACACTGATACAAACAATAATCTCTTATTGTACCTTTAGAATAGCTAACAACTTCTACATATAATGCAGAATGTAAAGCCCCAGGTTGAAAAGCATGACATACAAACTGTCACTTTATTACTCTCAGTACTTGTTCTGTTCCACAAAATTATGACATTGATCCTTAATATAACAATTTAACTTTGCGATAAAATAAACTATGAAATTAACATAACTTAGGAATTGTATAATTTTGAAAGCTGTGTTTAAAGACACTCCTTTTTTTCTCCATTTTTGTTTATTGGAATTAGAAACAAGATTGTTTTACACGTCAATCCCAGTTCCATCTACCTCCCCTCCTCCCCTAACCCCCCACCCAACTAACACTTTACCTATCCCATACACGTTCTGCTCCCCAGGGAGGGTGAGGCCTTCCATAGGAGGTCTTCAGAGACTGTCATGTCCTTTGCGTTAGGGCCTGGGCCCACCCCCATGTGTCAAGGCTCAGGGAGTATCCCTCTATGTGGAATGGGCTCCCAAAGTCCATTCCTATGCTAGGTATAAGTACTGATCTACTACAAGTGGCCCCATGGATTTCTGAGGTCTCCTCACTGACACCCACGTTCATGGGGCCTGGAACAGTCCCATGCTGGTTTCCCAGCTATCAGTCTAGGGACCAAGAGCTCCCCCTTGTTCAAGTCAGCTGTTTCTGTGAGTTTCACCACCCTGGTCATAACCCCTTTACACATCACTCCTCCTTCTCTGCAACTGGATTCCAATTCAGTGTTTAGCTGTGGGTGGAAGACACTCCTTTTAAGCTATAGTTTTTAATGATTAATATTCTATAAATTTCATTATTTTATTTTTAGAGCAAAGGCTATATCGAGAAGCTTTTCTGCTGAAGTACTTGGTACTGTGTGCCTCTGAAGCAATAGGTAATACAATGTACGCAGTTCTAAAAACATCCTGCCACACTACTTAAGCAAAAGATTTTCAATTGTGTTCATTAAAAAAACAAAATAAACAAAACTAACAGAGCTTATACAAAATAAATGCATGTAGACCTGGATCCCATTTCTCCACATCCTGAACTAGTAGACCTACAGCCTGGTCCAGGAAGCAGCTGATTTTTAGCAAGTTCCACACCACCATTCTCCTTTCTCTTTACCTCTTTATTCCTTTCCTTTCTCTGACTTGAATTCCTTCCCTACAACAGTATGACTCTATCCTCTAGTTAGGTGATCAATGGATCATGTCCCAGTCAATCTAAAATCATTAAATTCTCATCCTCACTTTCATAACTTTTCTCGTTGTTATAGGAAGCCTATATATTTCCATTTCTAAGAAATGCAACTTATTATAGGTGGAAATCAGACAATTTTGAGAAAGAATGTGGCATCAGGACTTATTTCCGTAACTAAGCTTCAGTTTCACTTTCTCATACTGACAAATATGTTTGAAAGCTGAACAACAGCAAGTATTGCTAAGAACCATCTTTTGTACTGCTAGAGACTGTTTCAACTGGCACAGCCACTTGGGGAACAACTCCATACTGCCTTCTAAAATTTAATTCATGCACAGGGTATGGCTGAGCAATTCCCATCTTAGAAATTAAGTCCTAGAAAAATCTTTATGACAAAAATGACAGATCAGATGTCACGCTGTGTTACATAGCAAGTGAGAAGATTCAGAAAAACCAAGAATTAACTATTCTAAAGACAGACAGGAGGATAGAACATCTCAAACTAGGACTGGACACCTAAAAACTGCAACAGAAAAGAAACAGAATTTTAAAAATTATAAAAAGATCATACAGATAAAAGCATAAAATAAGAACACAATAAATAAAAAAATAACTTTCATTTACCACTTAACCTAAGAAACAGAACATATTACCAAGTACTTTGAAAGCTGCATATCCCCTCTCAAATTACATTCTCCCCATTCTTTCCTCCACGGCAAAAAGTAACCACTGAATTTTAGATTTTTGCCGTCACCTTCTCAAAATCTATTACTGACTATGTATATACCCTAATGTACACTTTGCTGATGAATGGGTTATGAAACGTGGTACATACAAAGTAATGTATGTAAGATTCACACACACACACACACACACACACACACACACACACACACACACACACACACACACACACACACACACACCATGGAAGTCAAAAGACATCAATTCCATTGGAACAAAAAACCCAGGATAGCCAAAACAACCCTGTACAATAAACATCTGGAGGCATCACCATCCCTGACTTCAAGCTCTGTTATAGAGCTATAGACCTGAAAACAGCTTGGTATTGGCACAAAAATAGACAGGTTGACCAATGAAATCAAATTGAAAACCTTGATACTAACCCACATACCCATGAACACCTGATTTTTGACAAAGAAGCTAAATTTACACAATGGAAAAAAGAATTTTCAACAAATGGTGCTGGCATAACTGGATTCTGACATGTAGAAGATTGCAGATAGATCCATATCTGTCACCATACACTAAATTTAAGTCCAAATGGATCAAAGACCTCAACATAAATTCAGCCACACTGAACCTCCTAGAAGAGAAGGTAGGTGTACCAATTAAACAAATTGGTATAGGAGACCACTTTCTAAACATAACTCCAGTAGCGCTAACATTGAGATCAACAATTTATAAATGGCAACTCCTGAAACTGAGAAGCTTCTGTAAAGCAAAGGACACAGGTCAGAAAGACAAAACGCCAGCCCACAGAATGGGAAAAGATCTTCACATCTGACAGAGGGCTAATCACCAAAATATACAATGAACTCAAGAAGCTAGGCACCAAAACACCAAACAATGCAATTAAAAGATGAAACTAGAGTTACATGTGGTTGGGAGCCACCCAACAAAAGCTGAGAACCAAAGGCAGGACCTCAGGAAAAGCAGCCAATGCTCTCAACTTTGAGTGTAACTCAAAGTTACACTCAGTCACTCTGACCCACCTCCACAATGCACAGCCCTCACCATATCTGCTGCCAGAACTTTCTCATCACTCCACACAGAAACTCTATTTACTAAACTAGTTCCATCTGCCCCTCCTCCAGGCACCTAACAACTTATATTCTCCTGTCTATATTGCATCTCTTCCTGTACCTCACTAAGCATAATGTTCAAATTCTATGAAAAATCCAATTAAGATTTTCATTGAAATTGTATTAAATCTATAGATCAAGGTGGGTAAGTTGATATCCTCACAATGATGAATCTCAGTACTCTAAGATAAAGTATTACTCTCTACATACCTATTTAAATCTTTGAAGTCTAAATGTTTTATAGAGAGATTATACATATTTTTCTAGATTTAATTTTGGTACTTTCTGTGGTTAATTAAATCATACACTCTTTTAGCACTTGTGAATGAACAATCTCTGGCATACAGAAAGACAACGAAATCGACAACTAGATGTTGCATCTATGAAATCTTTATAACACTCTTAATTTTTACAGTATATATTTCCTTTTGAGTTTCTATTTTATCCTAACTTCTTAAAATTAGTTATTTATTTAATTTTTCCAATCTTTAATTTTTTTTTTCTTTTTCTTGATGGTAGCTAGAACTCTGAGGATGACATTGTACACTTAGTAAGTGAAGGAGCCATTCACGCATCTCTCTTGACCTTGAGTATTGGGTTTACTGTAGGTTTCCTCCTTTTAAGTACTGCCCTTTGAGAAATGAAATTTCCCTTAAGTTAATAGCTTGCTCTGAGGTTTTAATTTTATTCATACAAATGAGTAGCATTTTTTAGTCAAATGTTTCTGTCTTTCAAAATAACTTTCTATAACTTTTTCCATGTTAGTCTCTAAAAATGTTTAAGTGTATATGTTTATTCACTCAATACTGGTCTGTGCCTGCTCTCTTATGTTCCTAAGTAACTCTTGCTATAAGCTATTTCATTAACTTTCCAAACCAACAATTCCTTAGCTTTGTTGACCCTTCTGTTCTGATGAACATTCATTTTTTTATCTCATTGGTTTCTACTCATTTTTAACATTTTCACCTTACTTTCTTTGTATTTATGCTGTCCTAACTCCTGAATTTTGACCATCTTTTATTTGCCTATGAAGCATGTATTTTTCGGGACTGTGAAGACAGCTCAGTTGATAAAGTGTTCAAGCATGAGGGCCCAGCAGCCATCTCCAGACCACATGTAAAAATATCAGGGCAAAGACAGGCAGATCCCTGGGCTTGCTGGCCAGACTTTCTAGTAACTGACAGGTTCCAAACCAGTTAGAAACCTTGTGTCAAAAACCAAGGGGTGGGGGGAGCGGGGGTAGCATCTTCAACAAATGGTGCTGGCACAACTGGATTCAGACATGCAGAGGATTGCAGATAGATCCATATCTATCACCATGCACAAAACTTAAGTCCAAATGGATCAAAGATCTCAACATAAATCCAGCCACACTGAACCTTCTAGAAGAGAAAGTGGGAGATACCCTTGAACGTATTGGTACAGGAGACCACTTCCTGAACATAACACCAGTAGCACAGACATTGAGATCTACAATTACTAAATGGGACCTCCTGAAACTTAGAAGCTTCTGTAAGGCAAAGGACACAGTCAACAAGACAAAATGGCAGCCCACAGAATGGGAAAAGATCTTCACCAACCCCATGTCTGACAGGGCTGATTTCCAAAATATACAATGAACTCAAGAAGCTAGCCACCAAAACACCGATCAATGCAATTAAAAAGTGGGGCACAGAACTAAATAGAGAATTCTCAACAGAAGAATCTAAAATGGCTGAAAGACATTTAAGAAAGTGCTCAAAATCCTTAGCCATCAGAGAAATGCAACTCAAAACAACTCTGAGATACCATCTTACACCGGCCAGAGTGGCTAAAATCAAAAACACCAATGACAATCTGTGCTGGAGAGGATGTGGAGGAAAAGGAACACTCCTCCATTGCTGGTGGAAGTGCAAAATTCTAAGACCACTCTGGAAATCAGTATGGCTCAGGAAAATGGGAATCAGTCTACCTCAAGATCCAGCAATTCCCCTCTTGGGCATATATCCAAATAACGTTCATACAACAAGGACATATGTTCAACCATGTTTAAAGCAGTATTGTTCATAATTGTCAGAACCTGGAAGCAACCTAGATGCCCCTCAACTGAAGAATGGATAGAGAAAATGTGGTACATTTACACAATGGAGTACTACTCAGCAGAAAATAGTAATGGAATCTTGAAATTCGAAGGCAAATGGATAGAACTAGAAGAAACCATCCTGAGTGAGGTAACCCAGTCACAAAAAGACAAATATGGTATGTACTCACTCATATATGAATTTTAGGCATAGAACAAAGGATTACCAGCCTACAATCCTCTTCACCAAAGGAACTAGGAAACAAAAAGGACTCTAAGAGAAAAATGCATGGTCCTTGGAGAATGGGAAGGGCCAAGATCTCCTAAGCTATTTGCGAACATGAGGGTAGGGGAGAGGGAGCTGGCAGAATGTGAGGAGGAGAAGAGGAGGAAATGGAGAAGCAGAAAGGTTGAGTTGGGGGAAGAATAAAGGAGAGCAGGATGAGGGATATCTTAACAGAGGGAACCATTATAGGTCCAAGGAGAGATCGGGCACTAGGGAGATTTCCAGAGATCTACAAGGATAACACCAACTGACAATCTAGGCAATGGCAGAGGGGCTACCCTAAATGCCCTTCTCCTATAATGAGACTGATGACTACTTTATATGCCATCCTAGAGCCCTCATCCAGTGGCTGATAGAAACAGAGGCAGACACCCACAGCTATACACTGAACTGAACTCTAGAACCCAGTTGCAGTGAAGGAGAAATGAAGATCAAGGAGGTTGGGACCAGGCTGGTGAATCCCACAGAAACAGCTGACTTGTACAAGGGGGAGCACCTGGACCCCAGACAGCTGTCTGGGAGGCCATCACGGGACTGATCCAGACCCCTGAAAATGGATGTCAATGAGGAGGCCTCTGCACTCTATGGGGCCTCTGGCAGTGGATCAGTACCCACCCCTCCCCGGTAAAAGAAGGAACTTTGAGAGCCCATCCCACATTAAGGGATGCTCTCTGGACCTGGACACATGGGGGAGGGCCTAGGCCCAGCCCAGGATGATGTTGTAGAATTTGGGGAGCCCTCCGTGGAGGGCCCTACCCTCTATGGGGACTGGAGTGGGGGGGGGCTACTGGGAGGTTGGGGAAAGAGGGAGTAGGGATTGACATGTGAAATTGTAATTTTGTAAAAAAAAAGGGGGGGGGGATGATGACTGAGGAACACACCTGAAGTTGATCTTTAGCCTCCACCCATACAGGATCCACACATACACAGATAGTATCTATGTACTGCTCCCTCATCTCTCTCATATTTTATCTCAAATACTTTTGTTACTCTGGTTAAATATATTCTTTCATCCAAGGTTCTTTGGCTCAAGACATTTAGAAATGTTTCCAATCTACATGGGGCTTTTCTACTTATCCTTTAAAAACTGATTGCTATTTAACTACACCATATCACAGAATGTGTTTTAATTATAATCATCCAAAATGTATTGAATCCATTTTTATGAACAAACCCAAGATCAACTTACATACATGTTCCATGGTTTCTTACACAGTACCTTACTGGTATTCCTACATGGCTGCTAATCTACAACAGGATAGCTTTTATGTAAACTCACCTCCTACATGGCTGTTAACCTATAACAGGATAGTTTTTATGTAAACTCATCTGCCTCAGCCTACTGTTTATTTCCTACATAATAAGGACAAGTAAAACAACAGACATTCAAATGTGAGGTATGGGATATTTTCTAACACATACAAATAAAGGACTAAATTAGTGAAAGAATTAGGAAGCTGCTCAGAATGCTGGCAGAATTCCAGCATATTCCATGAAAAAAAAAAGCCCTCCAACTAACCATGTCTCCTGAGCACATGCAAGCACTCAAGTTTTGGTCATTTCTCTTAACTGAATCAATGTAACTTTGAACTGATCTTGCGGCCCCTATGTTTATTTACAATTATTCCCAACACTGGACATTTAAAGTCACATCCCAGCACTCCTTTAGTCAAGTGCTTCCAATGGTACAAGTGACATCCACAGTGCCCTGGCTGGACCAGTAAGTCCTGTAAGGTCAGGCCTCCCAAGTCTGCTCTGGACTCTTATTTCTATAATATTCTCTCTCATTTTCTCAGCTCCGCTACCCTGGCCTCCATGCTGTTTCCCCACATCACAGTCAGTGTTTCACACCTGCTGCTTCCCTTACCAGAATGTTTTTCTCATAGATAATATAGAAATATTATGTACCTAGCTCTCCTGCCTTTCAAATCGTCCCTCAAATTTGGGGAACTATGCCAAAGAACTTTGTGGAGGGAAGTGAACTATCTAAAATCAGGAAAATCCATGACTTACCACCATACAAACGGCTCTCAAACCAAGAGTCACAGACCTCACTATAGGCTCCTGCCCCTCTCCTGACATTTAACCTCCTCTTACTTTAGGACTGTCTCTTGTAAATAGCATATTGACAGAAAAATTTAACTCAATCTAATAATCACCACAGCTTTTCTGGCGAGTTCAGAACAATAGCTCTTATGAGATTTTGTCTCAAGACTCTTTACATGATTCAAGAACTCTAAAAAGATTCTCCTGTGGGGGTTGCACCTAACAGTATTTATTTTAATAACAATTGTGAAAATAACATTTTATTTTTAAGTGTTTAGTACACTTAAAATATTGTCATGCCACAGGACTGATGTACACATGAACTCAGATATAGTGACAGCATGAACTAGACCTGCACAGGTTCACGCCAGACAGGGTCCTCGAACTAAGAGGGTGAAGGAGACACAAGCTTGCACTCCTACCACGAAGCTATCTGCAACTAATACTCCCAGCAAAGACAAAGTCAGTTTTCTCTAAGGAAGTGTCATAGAAATACCAACCACACTCCAGGGCAGGCCCCATGAGTAGTTGACCAACACAAAATGAACACAATGGTATTTTTGTCAACTTTTTGTTCCATGTTGCTTTGTTTGGGCAGATATTTTCTTTCTTTTGTTTTGATTTTCTTTTTATGAATGTTTTTGTTGTTTCTGTTTCTTTTTTGGTGAAAGAGCAACAGAATGAGAGAGAGCATATGCAAGGGTGGACATAAAGTTGGGAGGAGCTAAGGGAGGAGAAATATGATCAAAATATATTGTATGGAAAATTTTAACAAAAAATTGTGACAAAAATTATAAACTCATGTTAATAAGTTTTTAAAAATAAATATACTTGCCATATAAAACAACCTAGTGAGAAAAGTGTCCGTTTTGCATTTTTATATTATTTCTGCAGTCTTTCTCACTCTTTAAAATCTCTGTAATGACTAGTTGAAAAGTCAGCTCTACTGGCATGTTCAATCTATGTGGTGATATGTATCCTTTTAGTTTAACAATGTGAAGGAAATTAAGCCTCACAGATATGTTGTTGAAAAAAAACTATTATATTAGTGACTTCATATAATTTTAAGTCTTCACACTTGAAACCATTCCAAAATTCAAGAGTAGTTTCTTAAAAGTTAGTCGTAACATAGAACCTGAAACCTTATCAATGAACTTTTTAAACCCTGTAAAATTAAAAAAAAAAAACAAAAAAAAACCCACAAAAACCATTGTACTATAATGAGTTGTCTACCCATCCATAGTTTTGCAATCTTATACTTTTCTGTTTGGGGAAATGTGAACTCTCAGATATTGAAACATTTCATTATTTGTACCAAAGATCACATTTTTCTATACTGACACTTATTCCATCAAAGAAAAAAAGAAAAAAAAAGTTAAGCACTGAGAAACTAGAAAACTAAAGGTGGCAAGAAGAAAGTTTTAAGAATTCTGTTTTTTCACTGAAAGTTTGAATTTTCAAGAACTGTGTTTCAGGAAGGAGCAGTCACTTGAGTCTGCTATGTTGTCTTTGTGATACAGCGTTGGTGCTCCATGAAGACATCTTACGTTATTATACTTATGAAGACTCGTGCCGAAATTTAATCCTTACTCTGCTCAGTTAGGCAATACTACTAGAGTTTCATCTCATGGAACACTCTGGACCTTTCCTGAATCTCTATACAAAGGTAAAAGGGAAACTGAATTCAAGTAGAAACCCTCTGTGGGAAAGCTGTGAGAAACAGCTATCACCCAGAACATTGATTTCAGTTTTAGTATCAAATTATTGGTCTACCAGGGTCATTTCAGAACTACCTTTAAATATTTTTGGCATAGTATTCCTGTTGTTAGCTATTTCCCAAGAGCCCAAAGTACCTCACACTATTTATTTCTTCTGCCTCTCTACCAGAAGCAGAATCCTTCATTTGACTTTCATAAACAACCATCATAATAAAGCTTACTTGTCTCACACAGTTATACTCAAGACTAGCCCAGATTGTTGGGTATTTATTTATGGAACTTCTTTAGCTGCACATTTGTGATCATCAACACACTACATCATGCTCTTGTTCTGTCCATTTAGGTGCTGTGCCTTAACATCACCATAGGCATGCACCATCTACCTCATGACAAGTCAATGCTGGAAACATCCACTCTTCTACAACCGCACACCCTCATCCCTGAGAATGATAAAGCTCTAAGCACTGAGTCAAGGCACCAGGAAATGAAATGACATGCACCTGGAATTCTGAAGAGAATTCTAAAAGTAAGACTAAATTAATGCTGTTCTTAAATTTCTGAGTTAGGAAATCTTGCTCTCTGTCTCATGATTACATGGATTATTTCACAGTGTGAAGAATGTGCACTCAATTAACTGGATAAACACTCTCACTACTCATTAAAGAAACAAAATTGTCCAATAAGATGATGTAGAATTTGAAGACATGTTAGCAGTTTCTTAATCCAACCTGCCACTCCAATACAAGAACATCTTACGATGTACCTATTTAACAAAGAGCTGCTTTGGTACTTGGCATTCAAATCGTACCTAGAAACTCAAGTTGTTGTTCTTTCTGAAACAAAATTATTTGGTAGATTGCACTATCAAGACAAAAAAAAAAGCCATAGATTACAAAGTTACTGAGAGCTTATTATGTGTCCAGCATTCTTTTATTTAGCTCCGTGATGATGTTTTAAACTTTATGCTTAAATGATAGAGTTAATCTAGAAAGGCAACAGTTCTGACTTTCAAAACTGTGATGCTGGTCTCTCAAACTGCCACAGCACAGCATTTCTCAGGCCATGCTGATCTCTGCTTCACCAGCAGACCAAAAGGAAGCACTACAGAATTTAATTTGGAATTCATGGAGCAATTAAATGCTAAAGTAGGCATGCTACAGGGAGCTCTCTCAACCACTAAGACTTAATTAGAAACCATATCAGCTAAAATAACCAACTCAGATGCTCTAGTGGAAGAGACGTTAGAGGCAAAGTGTCAACAGTAAGAATCATCACTAAAAAGTCCTGATGATATATATCAATCTAGCTTTCCTCTAAAAAAAAGTGTTAAAAAAAAACAAACAAAAACAAAAACAAAAAACCTTGGCCTCTCAAGGGGAAACTCAAGGTATACATAGAATACAAGTTAAAGTATTTATTTAGTCAGAGGTCTAAACAGGTTGTAGGCTGTCTAAACTTGAAAAAAGAGACCCTAGTGTCACCTCTACTACAGATCTGCAACTGGACAGTTTATAGCAACCCTTCCCCCCATGCGATGCTAAGGAAAACAGCAAGTTTCCACTCGTTTAATCTTATGAAAGTAAATTAGCAGGTTTTAAATATAAGGTTTAAAAGAGAATTCGTCCCTGAAGACTCATGTCTTTCATGGACAGGACTCAAAAGCATATGTTGACCCTGACTCCTAGGTCTCCATGGCAGAACTATTTCTAAGTTCCACATTTAAATGCTCAAGAGCTCACTACTCACTTCACTGTGTCATAAACAACACAGAAAGCTGAGCTCAGCACTATCCCCCTAAGTGACCCCTTCCCTTTGTTCTTCACCTCACGGAATCATAGGGTCTTGATCCCAGGCCTCACAAAACTAAACTGCTAAATCTCTCCAGAATTTAAACTATTCTTCCTCTGCTGCTCCTTGCAGAATCCTATTATAATTTAACATTGTAATTTAATAAACCTATATCTAGACAATGTGTATTATTCTGTAATATGGCTACATCACAGATTTTATAGCTATTTATTATTTTGTATAAACTCACTTCTAATTTGATACTCATAAAAACAATGATGTACTGAACATTTTTATAGCCAAAGTATTTGGAACTCTATTTTCTAAGGCAGATTTTTGGAAGTGAGAATTTTTTTATAATTTTATTAATGTTATACATATGGGTGTTTTGCCTGCATGTATGTCTGTGTATCATATGTGTGGCTGGTGCCTCTGGGAGCCACAGAAGGGCATCAGATGCCCTAGAACTGGAGTTATAGACAGCTCTGAGCTACCATGTAGGTGCTAGAAATCCTGAATCCTCTGGAAGAACAGTTCTTAACCACTAATTCATCTCTCTAAATATGGAAGAGAATTAAGATGATTATAATAATAATGATGATAATGATGATGATGGTGGTGGTGATGTGAGGGCTGGGGAAATGGTTCAGTGGGTAAAACACTTGCTGCACAACTGTGAAGATCTACATGTGAATTCTCAGAACAACATAAATCTGGGCATAGTGGTGTGCATCTAGAGTGGTTTGAATACGAACTGCCCCCATAGGCTCACAGATTTGAATACTTGGTCACTAGGGAGTGATACTACTTGACAGGGATTAGAAGGTGTGGCCTTGTTGGAGTAGGTGTGGCCTTGTTGGGAGAAGTGTGTCACTGGGGTGGACTTTGGAGTTTCAAATGCTTAAGCCAGGCCCACAGTCTCTCTTTTCCTGCTGCCTGCCAATCCAGGTGTAGAACTCTCAGCTACTTCTCCAGCATCACATCTGTCTACTGCTACCATGCTTCCTGCCATGACAATAAGGGACTAAACCCTGAAGTGTAAGCCATTCCCAGCTAAATGCTTTCCTATATAAGAGTTGCCTCATCACAGCAATAGAACAATGACTAAGACATAAGTTGGTACCAGCACAGGGGTAGAGATAGAAGAATGTCCCTGGTATATGTCGGGACAAATAGAGAGTAGAAGCAAGGACTGACACTTGAGGTTGTCCTTTAACCTCCACCCGTGTATGGGCTTGCACACTCATTCACACACAAATATGTATGTATGCACATACAAAGATAAAAGTAACAGCTAAATATTTTTAAATATCACTAAATTGCTTTTCCAAGGAAATTATACCAACCTATAACCTCATGCACATAACAATACTCATCTCACTGATCACACTCATAACAGCACTGGTTTTTTTCTTTAAATACTTGCTCTGCTGTAAGAAAACTTCTGTATCACTGGTTTTCTTTAAATTTATTTGATAATCTGTGATTTTTGAATTTATTCTTATTTTCCATCTGCATTTTCACTTTTATAACTTTTACTCCTTATCTATTTGGGTCTTTTGTTTAAAAAAAAAAAGACTTCTAGAGCTCTTTGGTACAGAAAATATTGAACATTTTTTTGCTGCATTGTTGCTAATATATTTAGTACTTTCTTGCTTTGTCCATCATAATTTCTTTTTTAGTAACATAATTCTTCAATGATTGTTTGGGAATTTCACATCATGCACTCCAATCACTCCATAACTATCCCTTTCCCCCAAAATAATTCAAAACAAAACAACAAACAAAACCACCTCACTCCTCCATCTCTCCACACCTCTTCATTGGTCCTGGTAGCACTGGGAGCTGCAGTGTGTCACACAATATAGCCTTTTGTTCAATCAGTTCCGCCCACAAAAAGTTCACTGCAATGAGTCTTTGGTCTGGTTCAGGGCCTTTGGCCTCTGGCACACCATCATCACTGGATTCTCACCAAAACTCCACTCAGATATCCTGTAGTTGCCTCAAGTCATGGAGATCCCAGGATCAGTCACTTCACATAATCCAGCAGGTCACAGATGGGTAGATGTTATGGCAGGACAACCCAAGGCCCAGGATGTGGGTCTGGGTCGTGGCTGAGCTGGTCAGTCCTGGCCACTGGGACTGCCCACCTTAGGGGAGGGATGTAGCCAGGTCCTCTGAGGCCCATGCCATCTGGGCCAGCTCTCCTGTGAGGGGCAGGACCAGCTCTCCCAGGACCAATGAGGGGCAGTGCTGGCTTAGTGCGGCCCTCAGATTTCAACATGCATCATTCCTATGACCCTCTGTGGTAACATGGGCTATGGACATCAACACAGACCCCAGGTCTATCATTACTGCAGCAGTAATCAGACTTCTGGTTTCTGGTTCAACATATAAGGTACTTCAAAATCAATACTCAGTCTTCACCAAAGTGAAAAACTGAATGAACACACTAAAAGTACCAAGTCTTAGAAAAATAAAAGGTTAGATTATAGGGCAAACTAATGCCCACTAAATTGTGCAGCTAGACAGGCAGATAAAAAAACGATTATAACATATTGAAGTACAAACCTCCTTGGGAACCAGGGCTAAGATAGGAAAATCAGCTGTAATTGAGGTATTGCTAGAGTTTAGGTATAGTTAAAGCTGCAAATTAAAACACACCAGGGACCCATTCATATGGTCCATACCAGTACTTTTAAGTATTAGTTCTAAGTGCTAACTACCTGTGAAAATTCACCCTGTACTAATAAGTAAAGAAAGGAACCACTGTGAAATATATCAGATAGTGCCATGGTCTTATCTAGTCTTACCTACAAAAGCTTTATCAGACTGACTGACCATGAGGAAGAGAAACACCCAACAGTATTTTCTAACAATACCATCCTACCTAGGAAGGGGAGGGAAATTGAAAAGCATTTGCCATTTCACAACCTAGAGGCACAAGCACACTGAAAATCTGAGAGTTCATCACCTCTACCACATCTTAACACCATTACTCAAGAGTTGCTTACAGCCGTTCCCTTTTACCCAGTATATCACATCCAGCCACTGAGAGAAAAAAATAAATAAAGGCAAGTCACACTAATGGCAAAAACCATGGTCTGAAGAAGAAAACAAGCATCAGGCAGGCTTGGATATAAAAAGAATGTTAGAATTATCAGAGCAAGAATTAAGAACTAAGCTGAACATGCTAGGAGACCAGACATTTGATAAGGTAAATAGGACATAACACAGGGTGGAAATTGTGAGCAATAACACATATCCTAAAAAAAGAACCATTACTTGTGTAATAAAACTTTTTTGTAACAAAAATGAAGACTGCAGAACTTTCTGGGCAAGATAATAGACCAAAAGCTACCTCTGTATAACCAAAAGTAACAGAAAAATAACCTGCAAATAGAGAAAGATTCCATAAAGTCACAGAGGTTGCAAGACACCCGAAGAGTGCAGAGAAAAGATGGGTGACAACCGAAAGCTGCCATGCCCAATAGCCAGTGCTCTGGGGAAAAGAGGCAAGCAGGCCCACCCTGTGGGCATAGAGGCCTCACTAGCCTCAGAGTCAGCTACAGATTTCAGCAAAGGAGTGATTCTGGTTAGCAGTGGGTAGGAATCCCAATTTGTCCCTCTCTGTCACTTAGCAGGGACCAGGCATCTCCTTGAGAGAACTTAACTGTTTGAAGATGAGCTACCCTGACAGCCTGAAAACAGGGAACAAGACAGGGAGCCTATATTTGATCTGCTGGGGACTTGGAGGAAGCAGTCTGTGACAAGCCAAAGCAAGGAGGCTCAGTTCTGGCATTGGAGCAGACTCATCAGGAGAGAATGGCCTTGGACTGTGATAGCCCTAAGCTTGAGGTAAGATGTGAAGCCAGCTTAACTGCTGTCCACTGCTATGGAGAACAAGAACTCTAAGACATCTCAGACCACAGATTCAAGTACCACCTTCCACTCAGAAAAACGCTGATCTAACACTCCATCCCCCCACACTATGCTTCCTTTTTGTCCTTATTAAACATTATTTCTACTACTCCAGTGCGTGCGTGCGTGCGTGCGTGCGTGCGTGCGTGTGTGTGTGTGTGTGTGTGTGTGTGTGTGTTCATGCTTGTGTGCAGAAGCCAGAGGTCAACATCAAGTGTCCTCCTCAACCATTCTTTTGCTTTACCTTCATCTTGATTTTTGACACAGAATCTTTCCTGGAACCTGAAGTTTAGAGATTAGACTGGATGACCAGCAGGATCCAGGGTCCTTCTGTCTTTACCTTCCACACTGCTGTGCCTGGCTTTCTCCCTACGGGTTTGGGGAGTCAAACTCAGTTCCCCTCTATTGAATTTCTGTAGTGCTTTTGTTTTTTGGTTTCTTTTTTTTTAGATTTGTTTTTGATTGTGTGTGTGTGTGTGTGTGTGTGTGTGTGTGTGTGTGTGTGTGTGTGTGTGTGTGTGCACGTGCCTGTGTGAGAGTGTGCAGGTGTCCTCAAGAGGCCAAAGGTCCCTGGAGCAAAGTTACAGGCAATTGCTGAGCCACCCAACAGGCAGTGAGAAGTAAGCTGGGTCCTCTTCAAGGGCAGTACTCTCTCTTACCTGCTCAAACAGCTCTCCAAGCCCTGGATTTTCTTCTTCTTTACTCTCCTACATATGTTTATTTAATTTTGTTTAGGAATTTTAAAAATTATTGGGCAAGGTTTATTTATTTCTTTTTTCTCTTACTTTTGCTTCTTGTGTTTCTCCTTTTTTTTTTTCCACTACCACACTTTTAGTAGTACTTCATTTTATCTTCCTGGGCCTGATATACATTATATTATCATATATAACATACATGTATAATACATGTATTATATCTTAATTTTGTGATTGCTTTTTAAATACTAATATTTAGAATTTTATTCTTCTTGGATTAGTTTTGCTTTTGAACTTTTCAATTAATGTCTTTTTGCTACGTTTTCTCATCTCTTATTGAATTCTTGTCCTCACTATGAATTCTTTTCCAGGATTCTTCTCTTCCTTTTCATTTTAACCTTGCTTCTCCTATTTACCCCCTTTCCTACCATCTTTCTTTAACTTATTGATTTGTTATTTCCACATTAACCCAGAAAATTTAAATTGCGTAGTATAGTATATGTTAATTTTCTGCAATTTTGGCTTTATGACCACCAGTAATGTACCTGTGAGCCTTTTCATTTTAACTCTATTTTTCTATCTTCTACCATATGGTGTTGTTATCATATAACTTTGTTTTCTCCTTGCTGAGGATGCTGGGGATCAAGCACCCAAGAGAAGGATGCTCAATAAAAATATCCCCAGTAAAACCAGAGGAGGTATCCAAACAATAAATAAATAAATAAATAAATAAATAAATAAATAAATCACACCACAGAAACAAGAGCCATGAAGAACCAAGGTGATTTGACTTCTCAAAAAGCTCACAATTCTTCAATTACTGAATTCAAAGATACTAAAGTAAGTACAGTATGGACTAAAGATTTCAAATGTTTACTAGTAAAAAATGATGAATAATAATCTCAAACCAGATACAAACAAAGAATTCAATCCTGTTTTAGAAAGGAAAGTTCGTAGACAAAAAAAAAAGAGAGAGAACAGAATGGATCAGAACATAAGCAAGACAATGAAAGTTACCAAAAAGCCATAAAGATTCAGCAAGGAAATTAAGACTACTGAAAAGACATACAGATCATCAACAAACAAAATTAAAAGCATGAGGAAACCATCACCAATAGACTTGGCGAAGTAGGAGAAAGAATATCAAGTACAGGGAACAAACAGAAACAAGAGGTGGGGGACAACAATGAAGATGATCACAACATTTAAGACCAATCAAGAGACAAAATCTAGGAATTCACAGGATAGAAGGAGCAGCGCAGAAAAAGCCAATAGGCATAGAGAACTATTCACTGAAATCATAGCACAGATTTCCCAAATGTTAAGGAAACACAAGAGGCTCTAGAACCCCAAACGGACATGAACAGAGAACTCTGCACATTATAGTTAAGATGGGAAAATATCAAACAAATAAGCAATATTGGAAGCTGTGAGGGAGGTACTGTGGTAATGACACAGTGAATAAAGCACTTGCTGTGCAATTATAAGAACCCAAGGTAGGGTCCCCAGTACCCACAATGAAAGATAAGTGATGGTGCATGTCTATAATACCAAGTGCTGGGGACATAGCAGAAGAACTTCAGGGAGCTCAATGACCAGCCAAGCTAGCTGAAGTGGCAAGGTTTAGTGAGAGACTTTATCACAAAAATTAAGGTAAAGGAGTTGGAGAGACGGCTCAGTAGTTATGAGTAGAGACTGCTCTTTCAGGGGACCAGGGTTCATTTCACAGGATCCACATGTCAGCTCCATAACCAACCCCAGTCTCAAAGGATCTGACTGATACCATCTTCTAGCCTCTGCACACACGGCACATACACATACATTCAGGATAAACACCCATACACATGGAAATACATTTTAAAAAACAAGGCAAGGAAGTGATTGAGAAAGACATATCAGTAGCAACTTCTCATTTCAACAAAAAATGGGTTCTTAGGCAGACATGGCAATGCACACCTTTAAGTCCAGTACTTGAAAGGCAGAAGCAAGATGGTCTCTCTGAGTTCAAGGCCAGCCTAGTTTACATAGTAAATCCCAGCCCAGCCATAAATACACAGCAAGATTTAGTCTGAGAGGGTAAAAGGTTAGTCAAATCTAGCTAAGCTAATTAACTAAAATTAGAGGGAGAAGACTCAAATTAATGAAATTAGAGATGAAAAGGAAGAGGTTATTACATCATTCCAAGATCATCTACAAATGATAATTGACAAATTTCCAAGCTTGGACCTTCTCATGCCTCCCTTAGACCAGGCATGTTGAGACTTGATTCTTGGAATGTAGAAAAAGTAAATTAATATATATATATATATATATATATATATATATATATATATATATATATATGAGTGGTTCTCAACCTACCTGATACTGACCCTTTATTACAGTTCCTCATATTGTAGTGACTTCCAACCACAAAAATATTTTTGTTGCTACCTCATAACTGTAATTTTGCTACTCTTATGTGATGGGGGAAGTTCTTCTGTGTATACGTTTGCCTTTATTGGCTTATGAATAAAACACTGATTGGCCAATAGGGAAGCAAGACAGGTAGAACTAGGAGAGAAGGAGGATTCTGGGAAGGGTAGCAGGGAGTCGCCATGTGATCCTGGGAGGAGAGGACACATGAGTCTGGTGTTCTCAGTAAAATAAGACCTTGTAAAAATATATATATTAGTAGTTATGGGTTAATACTTAAGACAGAGTTAGCCCTATACATTGGCCAGCAACACTGTAACTAATAGAGTCTCTGTGTGTTATTTGGGGGCTCTGAAGTGGTGATGGGACCCAGGCAGGAATCCCATAACAAAATGGCGCCCACAGAAAATGAAAAGCTGTGGATTCCTTCCAGACTAATATGGTTTGATGAAGCAAGACCCCCCTGAAACAGTGGCCCGGTGATCCAACATTCTAAACAGCTGGGACAAGGCAGCCTTGCAGACCACTACAGCCAGGATTTCTGGGTCTTCTTAGGATCCCCAAGACAGCATCCCCAAACAGCAGGAAGCAATTTTGAGAGAATGACACCACATTCCCAAATATTGTTTATGTTTGTTTGTTTTCATTTAAATTTAGTTGGTTATAAATGATAATGATCACAGAAAATTTTTTAAAGAAAAAAGGGGATTATGGTATAGAAATGAATAGTTTGTCTTGGAATGGATTTTCTTTTATTGATACAAATTTAAAATCAATTTTGTTATATGTATATTTCTCCTCTTGTTTAGGTATTGTGTTTATGCGGCTTTTAAAAATATAATGAATAATTAAGTACAGATTATAGATAGTTACCTATAATTCTCAAAACTTATAGTTAGGTTAGTTAGGTTTTCTAGATATACAGAGATATATTTGAGATGGATAGTCTTCAAACCTTTTAGAATACGGCATTTAAAGTCGTTTAGGGTCTTTCATGACAGTGAGACACAACTACTCCTGGCACACCAATTATGTCAGAAAGGAGGATGGGCATCAAAGAAACTCGTTATGGAGTTTGCTTTCTATATGGTGAGACTAGCCATTTGGGCAAGAAACCGCTCTTGCCTGGACTTTTTGACTGTTTCTGTATAAACTGGACATGCAGAACCCACAGGAAAGTGACTGCTAAACTTGTAAAACAAGATGGACAGTCCTAAAGGGTCCTGCTTCATAAAAGAGTCTGCCAGACATTCTACAGGACACAGAGAAAAATGACTGATAAACTGCCAATACAGATGGGACAGTTTCAAATTTCCTGCTTTGCTGAGAAGTCTGCCAAACACATTATGGCCTATGGGCTTAAGATGGATGCTCCAACCTTACAGAAGAACTTCGGGTGACTGACCAGGCAGTGAGTTGTCTCTGTCAATTCTAGAGTTTATGTATTATCATCCTTCTGTGATCTTTGATGGAGTTGAAGAAAGATAGTCATGGTCATAGTTTTCCTTAGTTATGATAAAAGATAAGTTACATATAAGACTTTAGACTCACAAAGATAAGAATATTTTCTTTAAATCTTGCTAAATGTTCATGGACTAAATATTGTAATATAGTTCTTACTTGATAACTGTTTTGTTATATATAATTTGACTATGTTAAAGTTAAACCTTTCTTTTTATTTAGATAGAAAAGAGGAGATAATGGGAAAGTCCTTCTGTGTATATGTCTCTCTTATTGGTTAATGAATAAAATGCTGCTGGCCAATAGGGAAGCAAGATAGGTGGGACTAGGAGAGGAGGAGGATTCTGGGAAAGGTAGAAGGGAGTTGTCATGTGACCCGGGAGGAGAGGACACATAAGTCTGGCGTTCTTGGTAAGATAAGACCTTGTTAAAAAAAAAATACATACATACATACATACATACATACATACATACATATATATATATATATATATATATATATATATATATATATAGTAGTAGTTATGGGTTAATAAAGACAGAGTTAGCCCTAGACATTGACCAGCAGCATTGTAACTATTAGTCTCTGTGTGTTATTTGGGGGCTCTGAAACGGTGACTGGACGCAGGCAGGAATCCCATTAACACTTATGAATCATTGTGTATAAATGTGTCAGTTGACCCCTGTGAAATGGTCATTTGACTCCCCAAAGGGGTCATATCCCACAGGTTGAGAACCACTGGTCTATATCCTTGTTCAGCACGTAATAAGTAACAGAAAACAGAACTTTTGGATAAAAGTCAGAGGAAAACTTGAGGTAGGAAAGGAAGACAGGGAAAATTATATGGTTCTGATATGGTAAATAAGTCCTCATTCTGCAGTCTGGATGAAACCTCTTGCCAGCTGAGAAACAAGACTTTCAGCACAATCGGTGTTTGCTGTGAAGGCTGCTGACAGAACATGCCTTTCACATACCGATACTTTATGTTAAACCAGCTACAAGCCAGACTTAAGGCCAGAACCGAGATGATATCAAGTAGCACCTAACTGTTCTCCTGACATTTTCCGGCAGTCTCAAACTATTTGTTAAAGTGAAGCTATCCTATCTCCCTGTATTCCTATGATTTGGAATGGTCCTGGGTCAATTGTAAATGCTGTCAGAAATCCCACAGGAACACACTATAATCTCATTTGGGTTCTCCAACCTTTAGAGATAACAGTTTCAAACCCCAGGAAAATGGTGCATCTGACCATTGTAAAGGCAATGAGCGTGTGTAACGGCAATTAGCCTCTCTCCTAAGGAAGACCATGAACATGTGCTCAGGTGTGTCTTCCTTTCTGAGCACCTCTTTTTCTCTTTACTCTCCTGCTTAAGTCTACATTAAAATATCTTTACCCCACCCCACCCATAAAAAGATCATATACGTTGGACAGAGATGGCAGGAGGGATCCAGGCAAAAGCACCACCAAGTTTGAAGACTTACTTTAAATCCCAGGAACTCACATGGTAGCAAGGGAGAACCAGCTCTCCAGTGTCCTCTGACTTCCACACAAATGTCTGGATGTGCACGCGCGCGCGCGCGCGCGCGCACACACACACACACACACACACACACACACACACACACACACTTTTTAAAAATTAGTCATTGAAGCTCTTCAGCAAATTGTGCTGGGCATTGACCTGCAGAAATATGAAGTCATTTCTGACTGCACAAACTCAACTTACAATGGATCAAAGACCTGAATGTAAACCTAAAATTCTGAAAGTGATAAAGGAAAATAGAGATAAAACACTTTAAGACAGAGGCATAGGCAAGAAGATACTAATAGCACAGAAAAACAGTCCCAAAACTAACACATGAGATTAAATTAAATTTAAAGCTTCTCAACAAAGAACAGAATCAGAGTGAAGAGACAGCCTACAGAATGGAGGCAAGATATATTTGCCTACTCTACACCAGTTAAAGAATAAATACATAGAATATATTTAAAAACATAAAAAATAAAGAATAATAAAAGCTAAATCACTCCATCCATAAATAGGCTAATATATAGAATAGTCATCTCTCAAAAGAAGAAATACCAATGACCAATAAATGCTTGAGTTTATACATAAATTCAATATACTTATTTATGTATATATATAAACATAATGGAATTTTATTCACCATAAAGAAAAATGAAATCATGGCATTTGCAGGATAATGGCTACAATAGAGATTATAAGCGAAACTGTCAAACTCTAAAAGTTAAATATCATATTTTCTCTCTTATGTTGACTCTAGATTTGTGTTTCTATGTGACTGTGTACAGTCACACATGTATGTAGGTCATTAATGTCAAAAGGACTAGATCTTAAGCAAGAGAGAAGGGAAGAAAGAAAGTATTGGGATACACAGGACATGAAAGCAAATGGAGGACCACAGACAGAAAGGCAGGAGACCAGCCAAAGTGGGCAAGAGAAATGGGGGCAGGCAGTGGGAGAGCAAACATAAGAACAAAGCAAAATGGAATTTATTCCTAAACATGCCATAACAAAATCCATTACTTTGTATACCAATTTAAGTTACTTAAAATTGTTGACTGAATTAGAGAATTTTATTTTATAAGGAAACTGAATAAAAGTCATATCCAGTTAAATACATAACTAACCAAATTTGCTTATGACATTCAAATACATAAACCATGGCACAGAAAGGGCTATAAATAACACAGCTTAGTGAAATTATAATACTTAATAACAGGCATGCAAATGTGATTCTAAACACGAGTAATAAATTTACTAAGAGTAAATTTCCTTCATCTATGATGAAGGAAAAACCATCAGCAAATACTTGAGCTAGTCACGTTTATTTGAATTGGATTAATCATGTATTATGGAACAAAATTTGACAACCTAATCGCCTGAAATATGGCAATTATTATCCACCATTTCAAATGACTAGCAATAAGAAATAACTGTATACTTAACATATTCCCATAGCTAAGAATTCAGCTAAACTTCAACTCCAGGGATGGTCATTTGTTTCTACCAAGCAATGGTGTGGAATGAGTACCATATTACACAGCTATACTACAGAGGCAAATTCTTCTTCAATCTACATGTGACCAACGCTTGAGGCACTGATAATCATCACAACGAGTATCAAAAGTGGAGTTTATGGCAGAACAAATAGCTTACTGACTAGCCAGAATGTAAGAGGAATGCTAGAAAAGGGAACCTTTGTTGTTAAAACTAAAATGGTAAAAAATTTTGAATGACACAAATGTTTTATTGTTATTCTCCACCATCAAGTAAACATAATACAAAACTCCAACAAGCTTTTGTTCTCAGAGTCAGTGCCCAGGGCTGACTCCTTAACAGATCTCTAGTCACAGATTTGGGAATGTTTCTTGATTAACTGATGCTTACTAAAACAGCACCCAATACTGTTTTGCAATTACTGTATATGTAATCTATTTCTACTGGACTTTTTGTGTAAGGAGACAGTGGGAAGGCTGGATATGAAAGCAAGCTTAAAGTTTCCCTCATAGACCTTATTGTTGAACTGTGTGGTGATTGCATACTAATGGTGTTTGCTCAAAAAATCTGTATATAACAGAATGTGGTCATTTTTCTCATAGCAAGGTTACAGAAAAAAATATCTTCAAGTGTTTCAGTGAAAATTACTCACCAAAATCAAACAAACCTGAAAGTTGTAATGACATGCTTAGTTTGTATCACTTCACAAAAGTCTCCCCTGTGATACAGCATACTCCCTATGGTCAGCTGTTAGTATAATCCATGAACCATTAGTCTTGATAATTTCTTAACCAGCAAATCTTAGGAATAGAGGTCTGAGTTTTATGTCCTATACAGCGAAAACCTCCACCCTCGCACTATTAAAAACAGTTACACTGCTGATGTTCACTTAAGAGTCACTATAGATTTTGTGTAATAAATGATATTAAAGAAATATTAAGAAACCAGATGAGAGAAAGGTTGTGTTATCCAGAAAGGTTGTGCTATCAATTGTCCTAGACATACCACATACATAAAATCATTAAGAAGATGATTTTATTTTTTAGGTGGGGTCTCACTTTGTAGCCTAGACTACCTGGAACTCACTAAGATGCCCAGGCTGGTCCAAACTCATGGCACTCCTCCTACCTCAGCCTCCCTAGAGCTACAATTACAGCTATGAGACACAACACCCAGCTGGTAAATTACTTTTTCTAAGGGTGCCAGACTATATGAGAACAATCTAGATGAAAGTATAGCATATATAGCCAAGCCACAAAATGCAAGTATTTCTATTGCCACCACCATAGAAAGCACAGGAAACATTCAGTTTACAGGAAGAAGTAGAGGATAAATGAAAGGCCTGAATATGGCTGCATGTAACCAGCATTAAACTACAGAATGTGTGAGAGTTCCCAGGTTCCAGATAATACATTTCACCACGTGATCAAACAGCTCTTTTGCATCCTGTCTACCACATGAGTACTTTTAATGCTGTAGGCACATGGCTTGAATTAGAATGTGTGGTATCTAAAGGAGATAAGGCAACCCTATAGATGCTTTGTTTTCTCCTCCAGGTATCTTAGCAGCTTGTGTGGCCAGCTTCAAGAACATAGGTAAAGTACCATTGTTTTAGAGTGTATTGCTTTTCTTGACTTTCTAGATTCTAGTGCTATGTGGCACACTTTTCACAGAGATTTGCTTGCCTTTGAACCAACTGACTCAGTTATTCCTTTAAAAAGCTATTCTTCATCTACAGGGGACTTAAAGGCATGAATGATGCAGACAAAGATATATATCCCTATATCCCAATCTTCACACTGATGTTCCAACTTCATAGCTCCAGTATAATTACATACTGAAATATTTTTGATAGGATTGAACTTGCTTCAGGGCAATTTGAAGGATCTTCTTTAAATTAAAAAAAAAAAAGCATCCAGATAATTACCATTAGTTTCTGTGATGTCTTCGGTACAACCTGATTTTTCAGTGTTTTTCAGCTCCAGGGTGATAAAAAAAAAAAAAAATACCTTAAACTTTCTACAGTTAAAAAGGCATGATTAACCATTTGCTATTGACTTACAGCATAATTCTCTAAAATACTGCGCAAATAAAAAGTGTAATATAAAGATCGATTTAAATCATAACCAGATCAATTAAGTAATATATGTTTCTCAATGAGGATTATGCACAATGAACCTTGTACAGGTATCTAATACACACTATCCGGGAAAAGCTGTAAAATCTAGCAGGGTGTAGGTGGGGGTGGAGAGCAAGAACACCTGCTCAGCATGAGAAAGGCCCCAGGTTCAGTCCCCAGTAAAGGAAGAAAACAGAGCTGAACAATTTAACCAGTGTTACCCCCAGAGTGCTTTCCTCTTCAAACGTTAATGTGAAAATAAGAAACATACAGATGAAATTAAAGAGACAATCTGACAACATAACTCTCTGAACTGCTCTCTGTATGAGCAGTAAACAGTGCTTATTCCATGTATTTCTCAATTTCTCAACTCTGATACTTAAGTAATATAAAAAAGCAACATAACTAACTGTAACAATAATTTACCATGCCAGGCAGTCTTCAAGAACACATGCTAGGGACACTTCTATGAAGTAGGCATGTTTTTATCCCTATTTCACAGCTAAGTAAGTTAAGGCACAGAGTTTTCACTGGCTTTACCAGGATCACACCACTAAGGAAATATCCTCCAGGCTCTTACACTCTTCAATATCACAACTACTGATATTAAATGTCTCTGGAGAGGAGATGCTGACTGAACCTGACATACCCAAAGAATTGAGGGTTTTCCCTGATATTTAGTTTTCAATGAAACAAAGACTATCTTCTAAACTTTATGTTGTAATTTGTGTGTGTTAGGGAGGGGGATGCTAACATCCAAATACATGAGGGTGCCCACAGAGACCAGAGGCAGTTGTGAGCACTTCACCTGGGTTCTGAGAGTTAACATTAAATCACTGAGCTATCTCTTAAGCACCAAAGTCCATCTTCAATTTCTTTATATATCTTCCTATTCCCATAGAATCCGGACAACCTAGATAGAAAGCAAAAAAAAAAAAAAAAAAACCTATGTTGTACTTCATTTGATGTAACAGCAGTCAGTAGCTAACTGACCACTTGTCTGCTTTTTTTGTTTGTTTGTTTGTTTTGAAGACCATTCCCATCATTTGCTGTTACCTACTCTAAAATGACAATTAACTGGACCTGCATTACCATCTTGTCAAAAACTACTGCTGCTGCTATCACTCCAGTTTAAACTGCCTCTGAACTCACCAAGGCTTATCTGTTAGTTAAAATTCTATCTTTAGCTCTCTTCCTGTTTTCATTGGCAGTTTTTGTCATTGTCCTTTGGCTGGATTTTAGGTAGTGGAGGTCAAAGTTCATTTCTGGATGTCCACCACTATTAGCAGGCAAGGGGGTTTATGCTGAAGTAACAGAACGAATCCCTTTAGGGACTGAAGCAGCAGAGCAGCAACAGTGCACTTTAGTTTATTCATGAAGATAAGTACCTTTAAAAGGTCCTACCTTTGAAAGCTAAAGCTTCAGACTTGACTTGGAGGATATTATCTAGCAAGTTACTTCAAGGTAACTGTTGATAAAAATTCCAAGCCAGTTTCTTTTGCTGTTACACAACTACTACCATTCTCTGAGAATAGCTGTCAATCATACTGTGCCTGTGGGGCTGGGATGTGTCTGGTGTGGTGCCCAGTATGCTATTGGTGCTCAAATTGTAATTCAAGCAATAACAACTACTACCAGGTTACTGCACGCAAAAACAATTTGACAGAAAAGCTATCGAAGCTCAGAGTGGAAAGCTGTAAGCAGGTTTAAGCACTTCTTTTGGGAAAAAAAAAAAAACAGAAAAATGTATTTGACGTTGTGGTCATAGTTTAGCAGTTAAGTTTATGGTAGAGACAAAAAAAAAAAAAAGCCAACAACACTGAGCTAGGTTTTCTGAATGCTTGGTTTCTGTTTTGTTTTTTTAAAGATGAGCACAGGACTCTTTCACAGGGATCCAAGTCTAACAGGATGTAGGGAAGATAAAACCAGTGTGTCTCTATCCCGAAGAGTTTTTTAAAAGGTAGGTGATTTTGTTTCTGGAGAGGAGAAAACTTATAAGAGAAAGGAAAAGATCTGTCTCTGCCTGTTGAAAATTGAGAGTGAGAGAGATGGGGTGGAGGGAGAAGGATACATTAGAAGTCAGGAGGGAGGTGCTCACCAAATCAACAATTTTTCAGTAACATGAGATGTGTGGAAGTGCTTGAAGAAGGCGTGTGGCCCAGGAGTCAGGCATATAGAACTGCACTGGACTCTAGATAAACTAAGACTCATTTAAGAGTTAACTTATATTTAAAAAACCTAATAAACTCTAAGTTTTATATGGAAAAAAAGAAGACAATAAAACTTTTATAATGTGCTCCAGTATAGTTTTAAAAACTATCGTCGTACATGGCAAAATGAAAAGGCACAGATTACTCTGCTCTGACTGTGTGTGAAAAGATAACACAGATTTCTGGAGACAGACATGGGAAGCCTCGTAAGTTCCCTGAGGAAAAAGAACAAGATCGGAAGAGAGAATTACTTTACTCCTTCATATACACTTCTTAAAGGAAAACTATGGCCATATATTAATTTTTCAATTAAACTTCTAATTTCTAAAACAAGAGCATTCTTACTTTGGGATTATAAAAATAAAGATAATTTTTTAAGACTAATAATAAAATTTTTAAATAGAATTTTCGTTTTCCTGTTTTAATATCAATAGCTTAGTGATATTCATGAATTTTAAGAAAAAATCATTTACATAAAACTTCTTAAAAGATAATATTTGATCTAAGTCAGACATTTCTTTCTCAGCACAACAGAAGCCAGCCATATATTGAAGGTTTTTACTTCCTCAAGCCCTACTTACTATCGTCTACTAGTACTTGACCATTTTTGGTTCATGGAAACAGCATGGATAGCTTCAGTGGCAGCTTCAGATTCTACAGCCACTACCTTCTGTGTTTTTAAAATAGCTTCAAATTTCTGAGACACAAAGGAGATATGGGCTTTCACATTTCTTGGGACAATTCTTATTTTGTTGTTTTGTTTGGAAGTGCTTCATTTGCCTTACTTTAAAGGATTAAAAAATGCCCTACACATTAAAAAAATATAGAAAAAGAGAATGTTCTGGGGTTATATGATTTCAATTGCTAAATCTTTATCATTTTTACTGACTAAAATATTAATAATTTAATAATACCCTAGAGAAAGTGACACATAGAAAACAGTATTCTTACTCCATTTAAAAGCAGGAATGCTACAGTACAATGACATGAAAATAAATATTCCAGAAAGAGAAAGTTATCAGTATACTGTTCCATATATTTTGTAAAAGGGTGAAACCTCTGACTCCCATAGAAACTGACTGGGTAAGGAGGTAAACGCACAAACTTACTTAGTTTTTAGTTGTTGGGGCAGAAAACAGGAAACCCTCCTTGCTACATGGAGAGAAGCCAGTTCATCAGAGCAGCTGTGCTGCCTCAGAAGGCAAAGCCCTTCACATTCTGTAGCACCTTCTGTTTACAAGTGGTTATGACCCACAATCAAATATGCCTCCGGTGAAAACGGGCATCCTAACCTACCTACAGAGACACTTGACTTGTTAACAAACCCAATTCATAAAATGCCGAGGAGAAAGACTTAGGTTTAGGCAGTCACATAGTTTCATGATCATTTCCAGGCAGGGCCCCAAACAAGCTGTTTAAAATGGACTAAAATCAGTACAGGAATCTCTGAAGTAATTGATATATTCTAGTAAACGGTTCGTTCTAAAATTAAATGCTGAGTTCCATTTTTATCCTGATTACCATTTTAAATTGAGATTATCTCCTAGAAAAAGATGGCTGGAGGGATGAATTTTGTTGAAGCGGTATGGTGAGAACAGAGGAGGCAGGCCCAAATGAGCCAAGAAGGGGCAGAAGGGCAGAAAAGTTAAACGTAAAATAACTCATTTCTGTTACATTACTTTTAATAGTCCTTTAAGAAAAGGGTAAATATGTTAGCACATAAAATCAAATCTATTTGTCTATTCTTTCAGTTTTTTAAAGTCAAAATTCTTATGCCAAGCAACTATCCATAAAAGAAGGGTAGGAAGTCTACTTTTTATCAAAGACCACTGACCCACAGAGAGAAAAAAGAAGCATGGCAAAACAGAAGCAATTACTTGAACCTACATGGGTTTGGTTTTGTTGATGCTATTTGTCTTCTTCCAGGGCCCCTTAGGTAGTTCAGGCTGGTCTCACAGTCATAAACCTAATGTCTGAACCTCTTAAGAGTTCTAGCTATCCGCATGTGACACTATAGCCAGCCAGCTCATATTTTTTTATGTGAAATTTTTACAGTTTGAGAAAGAAAATAAGTTTCCCTAATATGACTCTACACTAATTCAAACTTTAATAACAAAGAAACACCAAAGTATACATATAAAGTAGATTTTAATAAAGGGACATTTGTGAAGTAATCAGAGCAGTAGAGGGTGATCTGGCATTGCAGGTGAGGATGGACAGGGAGCAGTGATGAGCTCAGTGGTAGACCAGTACTGAACCCTGGCAGACTCTTAGGAAGGAGGTGGGCTAAAGGAATCATCAGAGAACACCTGCTTTTGACCTATTTTCATTTCTGAAACGCTTCCAGGCAGGCACGTGCAACCTGAATCAGAAATTCAGGAACTGTTATCTGAAGTTACTAAATGATTACATATATATTGTGTAGACCCAGAACCAAGGAGGAGACAACTAGAACTGGAATCAACCAGGTAAGAAAAGCTACACCTCAGTGGAGTGGGCTGAAGGAGCAAGGAATAGCAGAGGCAGGAGAATGCCACTTTTTATTTAAAGTTCGCCCATGGTTTTGACTTGTTACCATTTGTGTGCAGCGGGAAAAATAAAGACGGAACCTTAAAGTTCACAAATGACTAGAGCCTGACCCATACGGAAAGCCCCCTTCAGGGGAAGAGGGGCAGCTCTCTTTTTTCCTTCTGCTAATTCCATCAAAAGGTTCTTGTCAAAAACAGGTTTGATTTTCTTCTCTGTGTATACACGTTAGTTACGGATGATTAATAAAGCATTCATTCTTCTGTTTGCTTTGGCAGAGAAGTGACTAGGGTTGTGTTAGCGTTAAAGAAATATTTCACTTTATATGGAAAAGATATGAAGTGTTGCTTATTTAAATACACATATGGTTTAAAAGAAGTTTATTCATGTTTAGGCTCATAAACAATAAAAAACATTTCAGTGGGAAGTGAAGAGTTTATTCAACTTAGAAACTATGAAAATATTATGTTTATCCAAAGAAAGTTTTGTGGATTTATCTGTTTTGGTGGAATAACAAATTAAATTTTGGTAGAATGCTAAAGAGGACTAGAAAGATTTCATACTAAATATGGCAAAAGTAATCACAATTTTAAAATATTTACATATACAAAGACCTTATAAAATAAAATCATACAGTTTTAAAACTGGTTATATTATAGAAAGAGTTCTCCCAAGATCAGAGTATCCAGACACCCAAATTTAGCCAGACTCATAGCCATTGAGAATTCATATTTTAAGTGCATGTCTATAAAACACCATTGTCTGTTATGATACAAGCACAGTCACAGAGAAATGCCAATGCTATCTGTCCTCTATCCTTTCATCACTGTTATAAAGTCATTTTATAAATTACTTTGTCCATCCAGAAATAGTAGTTTAGGAAATTTAGAGTCTTACAATTCCTGCTTAATTTAAAAGTCAAAGGCAGTCCAAACCAGTAATCTGACATAAGCTACATAGTGACTACTTGAGATTTTCCCTCACTGGGTTCACCAATACACAATAAAGGAAAATACAAGTATGTAGGGAAAAAAACGCTGTGAATTATCTAGACACCACCATCAGAACAGAGAAGACAGCTGGGATCTGAAGTCAGTTCGAAAATCTCCGTTTTATCCCTAAATTGCTAATGAAAGCAACTTATAAAGAAAGAAGTAGATGAGGGATGGAACTTAGATGTGGGGCAAAGTAAGAAATACTGATGGCAAATATACTTGTATAAAATTTTATAATAAGCAAGACTTCAAACCTAGTGCTAACCTCACAGGCATTTTCTCTAACAAATACAGACTCTTTTTTTCTCTCATTTTCCCCTCCCATTTGGCAGCTCCCATTCCGTTCTATCAGACCTAAATTATACCCTTCTCCTACTTTTTCCTCCCAATGCAAAATAAAAAAAAACAAACAAGGCAATCTAGTCTTTTGTATTTCCACCTTTTGTTAGTGGTTCATACATATAAGGAGTCATTATTTACAAAGTATCACTGCCAGTTTACACTCAATCTTCTCAGCCTTCCTACCAAATTAAATTGAGCAATTTCAGGGGGTTCCCGTTAACTTTATTTCATTTTTGTCACACCCCCTAGTCATCACTTTCATTTTATATGATCTCCTTGCTGACATGTCTGCATTGAAACCTGCCTCTAAATTCAACTCTGAACCTTGCCACAAGAACTGTCCTTGAATCAACAAGGCCACTCCAAAAAGGCTGAGTGAAGGATTGCTATTGTCTAATAATCTGAAGCCCTATAGGTTTTCACTGAGTCAAGCTATCACTGGCATGAATTCTAACCTCAGAGTCACCTCAGCAAAAATGAAGGCATTCTCAGGGCTCACACTTGTGAAGAAACTTGACAGTGCCTTTGAATTAACAAATGTTTTTATACTTAAGAGAAAACATTCATTCTATAAACACTTATAAAAATAAGTTTGAAAAGTACAGACATAGTGCACTTTTAAAATAAGGAAAATAATGCTAACTGTAAATTTCTCTAAATATGAATAAATAGCAAACTAAAACTCATATATGTACATGTTCAAATAAAAAGAACAATGCTAAAGTAGAACAGGTCATTTTTTATTAATATAAGAATAATTTTCCTTTTGAATAGTTCCAGTTATTAATTTGGCTGTATAACAGAGTTATAGCTATCAATTCTATTTGTACATTATTACTTGCAAATCTGATTCACAGATTCTGTCACAACAAATACCTTACTTAAGCATAAAACTAAGAATGCTGTAGGTAGCATGTCACTCTACGAAGAATGAAACTGGACACTTATTAGATATTTATAAATGCATAACGTTTTGTTGCACTTTGCAAATTCACAAAAAAAATACTGTTAACGCTAACATAGCTTCTTCAAATTAGCAGGGAGATACAAGACTATCATATGAAAAATTAAAATCAAGTTAAAAGGAAATCCACGAATATAGGATACTAATATATGACAAATTCATCTTTCAGACACTCCTTGAGCACCTACTATTTTAAAAGCTCTGTTCTGAGTATACAAATTATACATAAGAGCTACATCACTAAATTAGCAAATACATGAGCAGAGTATAGAAATCACTGACTGGGCTGTAAGATACACTGGTTTTCGGGGGCAAATCTCATGCTAAGGCACAACCATTCTGTAACTCACAGAACTGGAAATGCACGTCCTACTCTTTAAACTGGCTCAGACAGCAGCACGCATAGCACTTAAATGACTGTACCAATTGGCAACTGTAAAAGTATATGCAGAGAACCAAAATAATGTGCTCTATGTAGAATGTGTAAGCCAACTTCAATCCAATTGAACCTACATGTAACAAAGTGCCCAATGCTGTAGATTGACTGCAGTAAGAAGGTTAGTATATTGTAACTATCAGAAACCCTGAAGTAAAATGCTTCCAAAGCAAATTCTAACTAGTTAGAGATATACAGAGAAAAACCATAGGCACTGAGTATTACTGAGATAGAAATTTACAATTTGACATCAAAATAATCCTATTTTAAAATAGTCTCTAATTTAGATATTTAAACAAGGACCAAAATATTAAAGAGAATTCTTGCCTAATATTTCCATATTTCAGTTTTAATACATTATAAACATAAATCTATTTCAATTATCAAAACAAGATGGCCATCTAGCTATACAAAACTATTACAAATTTACTCTTAGAAATTTTAACTAAAACTTTGTTGAGTAACAAATGACTTCATAAGCTATTTGTTAAATATTTATATTCATTTAATCACATAATTTTATAATTTTAAAATAGAACTAAATTATAACACAATTCCATAAATTGGTTTTCCAAAAATACTAGCATAACATGTAATTAATGAAGTTGTAATGTTAGCGTGTGGCTTAAATACACAGGTGATCTTGTACATTGGGCTCAAACAGATAATTCAGGTGTTGTTATTGGGTGTTTAAGTCTGTGATTTTGTGTAATACTATCAAATTACCTACCTCATAAAATTGATCTTTATGTAAAATATTTGGCTATAAAATGCCTTTTTCATCTAAGAAAATATCAAATCCCAGTTTTCTAAATTAGTTGAATTTTGTTTTATTTAAAGAGATACAAGAGCAAATGTTTAAAATCAGATTATCAAGTACATAAGAATATTTAAGGTTGATGGCCAGAACCTCAGAGAAGGAACAAAGAAATGAGTGATAGCTGGGCTAGTTTCTAGATCATAACAACTTAGTTTATCAGCAAAATGAGAGAGGACTTAATGATTCCTAAGCCTTATTTAAGCTCAAAATTTCTGATTATTCTTATCTAGAAACCCATGTCTACACAAGGAAACTAGGTCCTAAAACTAAAGCACAGCACAATGGTGAGTTATAACTTACAAAAAACAATAGGGGCATTACAGCATCATTTTGCAGTGTATTACTGCAATGAGTATATTTCAAAGCCATGAGTTCAAGATAAAACATGGAAGGCAATCACATAGCTATGCTCACCTAATGATGGCATAGGCACTAACATCTATAAAATAAGGCATTTCATTTATACTTCATTCAGAAATATTCAATTTACCTGTAAAACCAAAACAGAGACAAGTAACAAGAATTAAAGTGAAACATGCTAAACCTGGCTTTTGAAACAGAATTCTACTGTTTCTCTCTCTCTCTGTCTCTCTCTGTCTCTCTGTCTCTCTGTCTCTCTCTCTCTCTGTCTCTCTCTCTCTCTTAGAAACCACAGCATGTGAAATGTGTGATCACTAAAACCACAGCCTAACAGAAGTGCTCGTAACAGGGACACTTAGTTCTTTTAATTAAACTTGATACTTAGACTAACATTTCTGTAAAATTATAAAATTCTAAATATTTACTGTTTAAACATGCACATGACTAATAAATGCAACTTTTAAAAGAGGGAGGAGTCAAAGAGAAGGCTCAGTGTGTAAGTAATGTCCAACAACTCATATCTGATCCAAGGCACTGAAGTAAAGGAAAGAGAACTGACTTCAAGTCTATCATCTGACCTCTACACACACACCACAGCATACACTCATACACGAACATGAACATGCACACACACACACACACACACACACACACACACACACACACACACACAGACACTCTTAAGGGAGAACGAATTATTAAGATGACCCTGATTATTGCTGAAATTCATCTTTGTTTCAAAGTATGTTTTTATCAAAGAGTATCCAACCACCTACACATTATTGTAAAAACCAACCAAACAAAAAAACCTTTGTGCTACAAACTGTCCCTGAACTCCACTTTGGCATTTTTAGTAAGCTGATAAACCACTCTGCTTGTTTTCTTCCACCAATACAAATCAAGCCAAGAAGCAGTTTCTTCACTTATTTAATTCAATGTCCCAAGACATTACAGGGGTAAAGGTCAGTCATTAACAACACACACTATTGCTATAGTAAAAATAGAAATATAGACTGGCCTACTTAAATTCTATGAATGTGCAGGAAGACAAAGAAGTATAAAATACTTTTTCCAATTCATGTTCACTGACATTACACAGCACATGAAAGAAGGTACTTGGAAAACAAATAATCTCTAGGTAACTGGCAACAGAGAAGAATTTTCTTCCTAGTAGATTTAACAATCTTGTGTTTCTTACAATTTGCAGGAGTGCTACCCTGCAGGCATCCACGGCAGAATCACGGGGTTTCAGATTTAATGTGGGTGGTTGGATGAAGTTGGACACTGACCAGTTTTGTGTGTGCTGAAAAGCACCCGGCTGGAACACTGTATTTGGTATTGGCTATGAGACTGTTGGTGCAGTGGGTTGGAAGATGTATGCAGGGGCACTCTGCGTGGAACCAGGAGGCATGCTTAAAAGGTTATGGCAGGGGTGGACTTGGCAGCTATCTTCTAAAATGATCATGCAGAGTTAAGAGTGAAACCCAGGGTCACACCTGTGGACACCAGAAAGTAGTGCATATCCAAGACAATGCCTTCCCTTTCAACACTCAGTCATGAGAAAAAGAAAACAGAGAAAGTAGTCTTTTGAGTGGAAAGAGGGTACATGATTGAGAAGGTCACATTTAAAAACACTTAGAACTTAAGACTACCAACTTTCATAGTAGTATTTAAATTAAAACATCAAATGTAATTACAGAAACAGATGAAGCAATTTTCTAATACTTAAGTATGAATATCAAGTTAAAAGCTGTGAGGTCTTTCTCACTACACACATCCACATAACAACTAGAATATATACATATCACATACACACATGCACACATACACACTATACACAAACACCACATACCCCCCACACACACACACACCACATACCACACTCATATATGTTGTTATCTCTCCAGTGTACATTCTGAAACTTTTATGCTAAAAGTAACTTGGAATGGATGGCTACTAAGTTTCCTAGAACATTTTTATAACAGGAGCAAAGAACTACCCACATTATCTCTTCTTAGTAATTTGGTATGGTAAAGGACACACGGTTAAGTTCCTCAAACTCATAACTTTTAGTTTCTGTAGGCATGACCCATGGATCTTAGGCTTAACTCTTTATGATCAATTAAAGAAGGTGCTTTTGGAGACATAGCTTAGTGGTTGAGAGCTCACCTAGCATGTATGGAGTTTGATTCCTCCAAGCTGAAAAACAAAAGAGAAAGGTTGGAAGGGGGGGAGGCAGGAAGGAAGGAAGGGAATGAATGCATATAGATGACAAATACAAGCCACCTTCATGGGACAGGTATTTTTCACAATCGATCCTTCCATTTTCCTCATCACCATTAAATCAAATATTTTTTCTATCAGAACCAAAATACAGAGACAGTCTTACACATGTGTGAGAGAGTGGTATTTTACAGATCTATACTACATCTAATATCTCCATGAGGGCCACAGCATGCCTGCAGCGCCTGCTGTGCCGAATGAAGGCAGTAGAATGGTATGCTCTGTCAGGTGTAGATTAAAATATAGGTTTCTTTTAGTTGTCAAAGCTGTTTGTAGTACTGTAGAAGTAAGTACACAGCATGTAAAAGTAAAATAAAAGCATTTCTGAATAATAAAACAAAAACAATCCTTTTTTTTCTAATTAAAGGAAGACAAAAAGCCTCTGGCAAAGAGCACATTGGAGTTGAAATGAGTGTGTGTAAACTGGAATGTCAAGCTTCTAGATCCTGGAAACAGAGCTCTACAGCATGATTACTGTGGAGTGGCCAACTCAAAGTAACTTGCAGCACCCTCCCACCTTCACTAAGTTAAGTGCTCTAAATTGGGAGAGTTTGGTCTTAAAGAAGAAACCATCACAAACACAAGCTGATTACAATGTTCTCTACCCAGCATATGGGATGGTTTGAGTAAGAAACCTACAAATACTACACAGTATTAGAAAAATGCAGAGAAATTCTTTAGCTAGAATATGTTAAGCAGTATCAGAATACAATTATGCTATAGCTATAAAAATACCCTTAGTATGTAGAAGAGAGCAATTCTGAACCACTAAACAGTAGGCATTCCTTAATAATACTTTTCTCTTGGTACCAAAACAAAACCATCACTAACAGAAAAGCAAAGGGTTACTAAAAGTCCTCCCTCTACACAACAGCATTTTTATATAAAGAAACCACTGCACTCCATTCCCCCACCACAACCTTAAGGAGTTGCTACTTAAATATTAGCCAGTGCTCTGTGAATCATTCTATATTAAAATTAGATAGTTCTAAACATCACACATATAAAAAAAGTATTGTTTGACACAGTGCCATTTTGATGATAAATTGCAATCTATAGCTCAAATAATTCTACCTAGGGATTAACATTTCAGAGGCTGAGCCAGAGATTATGTGTGTGGATCTTGAATTTCATCATCTCCCTTTGGCACAATAGCTTATTCTTCCTTTTTTCATCTATTCTCTCATGAAGGGTCAGGGAAGCTTAGCCTTGCTGTTGCATTCATTTCATCTCTACATTAACCAGATACCTTGCAGTCTCTTTAGCTCTTATGTGTTATTTCATTGCAAATACTATCCTGAACTGAGCGACTGCTAATGAGGTTGGTACCAAATCAAAGGGTGCCATCAAGTGGTTATAATACTCTAAACAGCATTACACTGAATGATGGTTCCAGAAAGATTTTCTTCACTATAGACAAGCTGTGTCACTCTGCTGTGAAAGAATACATTAAGGAAGGCAGGGAGAACTATCCATATTAATTTTTACTCTTTATTTTCTATCCTTCCAAGATTGCTTTTCTGCATATTACACTTATAAAGCACAACTTCAGAGTCATGGTTAGGCTTAACACTTAGGCCAAAATATTATCAAATGATATTAACCACAATTCAAGCAAAGCAGCATTACTGAGAACTAAATAATTCTATTAAAATTTATGGCTTGATCAATAGGCCATAAATTTTCTGTTTTAAAAATAAGCAACTTTTAAAAATAAGCAACAACACATATCCTTTAAAATAAAGAATAGAGTGTCCTGCTCAACCCACCCTCTAGTATGAAGCCATCAAATAGCTGGTGTTATTGGATGCATTACATGCAGTCATGTCTAAATGTCAACAAGCTAGCCAGCATTAGAAACACTCTCTTCAATTCTGCTATTAGAGTTACATCTTAGAATTTGGGGGCTCTTTTTCCCCAAAAAATGTCTGCCTCTTTTTGTTGCATGAGGTTTGTTTGGAGAGGAGGAAAAAGCAATATACAGAAAACAGAGTTTAGTTTAGGTCACAGTTCCACATTCACCGCAGGGAATGCCTAGCAGCAGGAGCCCCAGGAAGCAGAAGGAGACAGACACAGTTTTGGTCAGCTTCTCTTTGACCTTTTATACAGTCTAAGACCCCAGTTCACTATGGGTGGGTCTTTCCAGCACAGTTACACTAACAAAAAGAATCCCACAGGGCCAGCAAGATGAGGAACAACTCTGGGACCCAGACAGTGACAGCAGAAACATCTCCCTCAAATAGTCCTCTGACACAAGAGTACATGCGTGCGCATACATATACATGCACACACATATGCTAAGCATATAGCCCAGCATGGAAGTACACATCATCTTTAATCTTAGCATTTAGGAAGAAAGGGAAGACTGATCTGTGAGTTTGAGGCCAACCTGATCTACATAGTGAGTTACAAGCCAGTAAAGTAGTAAAGTCTACCCAGTGTTCTCCCCACCAAAAAAAGTAATTTCTTAAAAAATTATTTATTTATTTATTTATTTTGAGGCAGGGTTTCTCTGTGTTACCATGGCTGTCCTGGATCTCACTCTGTAGACCAGGGTGGCCTTGAACACAAGAGATCTGCTTGCTTCTGCCTCCTGAGTGCTGGGATTAAAGGCATGCACCACCACTGCCCCGAAAGCATGCCCAGGGACCCATCTCCTTGATGATTCTAGATCTCATACAATTATAATTGAGATTAAATAGTACACTGGTGATTAAACCTAAGGCCTCACCCATGCTAACCAGGTTAGTGCTCTACCACCAAGCTACATCCCATCCCAGCCTTCTTTTTACTTTCTATTTTAAGACACAATCTTACTATGCCACTTGAACTAACTTTGAATTAAGATTGGCCTTCTACTTGTCATCCTCCAGCCTCAGCATCCCGAGTAGCTGAGATCACATAATTATGCAATGGGGCATGGCAAAATTTTTTATTTAGAGTTACAGTCAAAATAATCTGAGAAAGGCTAGAGAGGTGGCTCAGTGGTTAAGAGCACATACTCTCTTGCAGAGGACTGGAGTTCAGTTTCTCAGCACCCATGTCACATGGCTCACAACCACTTTTAACTCCAACTCAAGGTATCCAAAGCCTCTGCCCTCCTCAGATACCAGCCATTCACATACACATAGCTATACACACACACACACACACACACACACACACACACACACACACATCCATTTAAAGTAAAAACTAAATACATCTAAAAAAATCTGAAAGCTAAAAACAGATCTTTCAAAACACAAGTCCAACCATATCTCTGTTTACAACTTTTCCATGGCTCCTGACATCTTATTGCAATGAGGAATCAGAACCCCACAGGGCACAAGTAAAACAATATACTTTAACATTACGTAACTCTGATAAGTAGTCAGGTTTGAACCCACAACTTTAAGATAAAGTTCAAGTTCATACAAGGCCATCATCCACCATGCTGGTCTTTAGTCATAGCTCCAATTCCTTCTGTTCATCAGTTTGTAAATAAAGTTGCAGCAGTTTAGCTCTGCTCTTTGCCCGGGGCTGATCCCCTTGCTCTTACCGGAGACCATTTCTCTACATGCTATTTGATGCATGCACTGTGTAAGGGCTTTGTACTTACAGTTTACCCGTCACCTTCCCAAAGCCTCCCCCATGGCCTGACAAATATGAACACTCCTTGTCACCCTCAACGATCGTCCCCTGACTCACTTCTAGCTTTACTGCTGTATTCCATTTGCTTACCCATATGTCTCCCTGATTAGACTAAAAATTCTTGTTTTCATCTCCAATGTCTAGTGAGTAAATACACAGTCAATTTCATGGTACCAGGTATAACACGGTTAAAAACAAAACAAAACATTCATCCACTCATTGTCTCTATGCACAAGAGCCTCTGTTACAAGGTGTTTGTGCCTACTCTTCTTTGTTTTAAAAGAATAAAGTATAAACAGAACAAAATTAAACTTCAGAAAATATCACAAATAAGAGGCAAGAAGTCATATATTTGTTGAATACATTAATTGGAAAGGTTTGATATGAAATAAGTTTTGTTAGAAATCAAATGACTTCTTTGATGACTTCATGTTATTTGACAACTTCGCTAATTTTTCTCTTATTTTTAAAGAAGAAGAAAAGGTTCTTAAAATATTTATTTTACTGATTGGTTTATTTCTAAATGAACCCTGTCATCAAAAGAAAAAAAACACATTCAAGTGTTATAAAATCGAAGCTACAAGCCAGAAAGAAACAATAAACAAAAAGAAAGCCATATTAAGACCTTTTGGCTAAAGTTGCAACAGAGCACTCCTCCTGCCTTGAACCGCTTCCCTCCTCTCAAGTGCTTTCCAGCAGGGATGCTTTATTCCTAGTTAGGGAGACAGAATAACAGAAAAGGCCTGTATAGTGGTGCACGCCTTTAATCCCAATTCAGGGAAACTCAGGCAAGTGGATCTCTGTTTTAGGCAGCTCAATCCCTGAAAGTCAGGCTGCCCAGCTTTTGAGGAAAACACAAATATGTACATATACCACATGAAAAATGGTGTAGTATCTGCATATAACCTATGCACATCTTCCTGTATTAATTACCTCTGGCATATTTATAAGACTTAAAATAATGCATGTGTTACTTAAGTCACAGTAATACTATCTTATTTAGAGAATAATATTTAAAAATGAATGCATATAACACACTGATTTAGTGGAGCCCATTCTACATGGAGAGGTACCTGGCTCAGCCTAGACACAGGGGTGTAGGGGTAGAGAGGTGCCTTGGTCTTGCATCAATGGGTTGATGGGACAGACTTAGTAGACCTCCTAGGGGAAGCCTTACCCTCTCCATGGAGCAGATGGGAGGTGTGGGGGAGGGTGTGGGAGGAGAGGAGGGAGGGGAAACTGGGATTGGAATGTAAAAAAAATAATTAATTAATTAATAAGAAGTATTTATTCATGTCAATAAAAAATGTATGTATATGTTGAGTATAGGAACAATTTTCCCCCTAAGGATTTTCTATCAATGCCTGGTTAAATCCAGAAGGCCAACTATGTGTATTAAAATTATAATTTTTATTGTAAATTGTTGTGGATATTATTTTAACTAGGCCAACATGTGTTACATTTGTTTATACTGCAGAATATTACTTTAACTGTGTAAAGGTGGGTTACTTTTGTTTTATGCTACATTTGTGGGGATTTTTATTTAAATGTTTTATTTATTTTATATACCAACCACAGTTTCCCCTCCCTCCTCTCCTCCCTTTCCCCCACTTCCCTTCTAACCCCCCCATCTCCATTCAAATAGGGTAAGGCCTCCCATGGGGAATCAACAAAGCATGGCATATCAAGTTGAGGCAGTACCAAGCTCCTCCCTGCTGCATCAAGGCTGGGCGAGTGGAGGCATCCCACCATAGGGAATAGGTTCCAAAAAGCCTATGCTGCATTTGTTTAATTATGTAAAAGCCTATGTTGCCTTTGTTTCACCTTGCCTGCCTAAGGCACCTGAACAACCAATAGCTAGGCAAAGAAAGGATAGGCTGGACTAGAGGGCAGAGAGAATAAATAAGAGGAGAAATCTAGGCTTAAGAGGGAACAAGTGAAGAAAGTGGAGAGGTGGAGGGAAACACCCAGGGCCAGAAGCCAGGTAGTTGCTGGCACACTAGAAGCAGTGAAAGTAAGATATACACAAGGAAAGAAAAGTAAAAAAGCCCTGAGGCAAAAATAGATAAAGAGAAACAGGTTAATTTAAATTAAAAGAGCTAACCAGAAAAGAGCCTAAGTTAAGGCCAAGCAGTCAAACTTAAAAACAAACAACAACAACAACAAAAAAAAAACATAAGCCTGGTAAACCAAGCTGATATTAAGGCAAAGAAAATTCTTCAATTATTGCATTATTTTGGTCTAGCATACCACATGTTTCTTGTCACTGGGGATAAGACACTGTATTATAGAAATTATTAAAATACAGAGACATTGTCATCAAAAAGTAAATTGATGGCTATGCTAGCAACAATAAAAGTAATACAGGGGAATTCAGAGTAATCAAGGACTTTGCTAGACTAGTATAATTCCTTACCACATTCTAAATCTCATCCTTATACCCTCAGTAAGTGCAGCTACCCCTCCCAACAGAGAAGTCCCTTACAACAAATGGAGACATCACAGAAAACCACAGTGGATGGACCCCCCATCACAAACTCCTGCAGTTATGGCTCAGGGAACATCACGGAGAAGGGGGTGGAAAGACTGTCAGAGCAGGAATACCAGGAACTCAGCTGTGAAAGTCTCTCCTAGAAATGGCTGCATAACAAGATCAGAACAATGACAATGCAATGGATATACTAACCTGGAAAGGGGAAGCAATTGTGGGATCCCACCCCTAGGTGAAGAACTATGGATACTAGGAAGAAAGAGAATTAGCCTCTTCCAGGGATGAACCCACTAACTGTTGTCCAATGCTGAGCGGGCAGCCCTGAAATCATATACACACAAGCAACAAAACTGTGATATCTCATTTGCTGTAGAGAGGCTTCTCTGTTGGGAGGGATAGCTGCACTTATCTGAGGGTATAAGGATGAGATGTAGAATGTGGTAAGGAATTTTGAGTCCTTTTTATTATTTGTGCATACACATGCACATGTATGTATGTATGTAACAACAGTAATCAAAGAAAAGAGGCTGCCAACTCTCCCACTCTCAAGGAGGACATGGGTAGGGTTGGCACAAAAGAGAGAAGGAAGAGTGATATAATTAACAGTGTGGTGTGCCATTAGGACCCTACTGTAAAACAACTGTCAGAGTCTGCTCTCTAATGGCTTCCATCAGGGAGAAGGCCTCATGCAGACTCGTAACATCTTTCATGTGCTGGATCTTTCACTGCTGAGTTTCTATGAACAAACATGTGAAAACTGCTCAAATGTACTGCTGCTTTCAAACATGTCTGAGGCAGCATTAGAGGTTTGTTTGAATAGCTGACTGTCTTGTTTATCAGCTTTCTCCCTCCAGTTGGTAAAAAATAAAATTGAAATCAACTTTGGTCACATCTCTCATACGAAGACATTTAAATGCACCTAGCAGGAAACAAGAATAATAATCTAAATGGTTCTGACAATTTACAAGACACTACATTTGGCTACAATGGCTCAATAATAACTACACAAATCACATGCCATCAAATTCATTGCAGCATACATGTTAAAGTTTATACTATTATTTAGCTGATAGAAACAAGAAAGTAAAAAGGCCATAGTGTTTTCTATAGCTCCCAGAAATCTGTTTTACTTTGATCTTCAAAGATAGAGTAAGAACCTATTAAAATATATTTATGCTCAATACCGTCTCCCCTTGCAGTTCACATGAAGTGAGATCTATGAAGTGCTGTGTTTTGATCGTGCTACTTCATATGTATTTCCTAAGTCTTTGGAGATATGTGCCCTGCTTCCTTACTATTAAGAGTAACTAAAAGGAAACCTTGGCAAAACCCTGGAAGATGGGGAAAGCAAGGCTCTGAGTTCAGTCAGACATGGATTTGAACCAAGAGTACAAGTGGAAACTTAGTCTTTTCATGTCTCCTGTTTTCTTTTCTGCAAAATGATCATGTCTATAGTCAGAACTCACAACTGCTACTAACAAATGGTGGGCTGGAATGGAAACTACTGAATACATTGGTGCAGCCAATATAAGGACATGAAAGAAGGACGCCTTTGCTCTTTGCCTTACTCTTGGTGGCAAATTCATTCCTTCACTGGCATTAGCACCAACTTCTTCATGTTTCCAGCATACACTGAAGACCAGCTGAAACATCCAGCTGCATGAACTGAACATTTACTGGATTCTTAAGACTTTCTGTTGTTAAACAGCCATTGTTGGACTGAACCATAGCCTGTAAGTCACTCTAATAAATCCACCACACACACAAATAAAACACACACATACACACACACACACACACACACACACACACACACACACACACACACACGCGCAGTGCACACATGCACACGACAGAATGAATATATATATATGTATATATTAAAAAAATTATTAAGCTGACATGTGAATTAATGAATACACACACACACACCACACACACACACACACACGACGCACGCACGCACGCACAGAGAGAGAGAGAGAGAGAGAGAGAGAGAGAGAGAGAGAGAGAGAGAGAGTTATTCTATCAGTTCTATTCCTCTAAATAACCCTGACTAACACAGATCCTCAGTACCAATATTCAGGTCAAATGTGGCAGTGCATTTGTATAACTCCAGAGCTGGCTTGGAGTGGGCAGAGACAGGCAGATCCCTGAGGCTCACTGGCCAGTCAGTGTGACCAAAACAGTGAGCTCTGGATTCAGTGAAAAACCCTGTTTCCAAAGGTATGATGGAAAGTAGTTAAGAAATGATACAAGATACCAACCTCTGAATGTCACATGTTACATACATATACAAGTGCATATATCTATATATTCATATTCACATGCATGCATACACCCCCCTCACACACAGTTCTTTCCTTTCCACTCTTATTTATCATGTATGCCATGTAAAGTAGTAGGTTAATAGTAATGATATAGTAATTTTTAAAATTCTTTATTACATAATTCAACTAAATGTCTGTAAGTAATGTCTGTAAGTCACTATAGCCCTAAGAAAGCAACCACTGATGACATAAAATATTCAAGAAGATATCCTTTTAGACAATATGCTGCTGCATGTGGGAGCTACAGTTTGCTGCCTCCAGACCTCTGCTCAAGCTACTCAGTCCCCTAAAGTATTGCCTCTAACAGAATTTTAGATTCAGTGCCTATCTGTACACTACAACACACTCCCACAATAAAAAAATACTAACATTTCTGTAACAAAATGAAAAAGCATTCACTGAGTTAAATACAATGAATAAACCTCATTTCCAGTCCAATCAAATTTTGCAACCAAAATGAGTTTCAAGGAAATTTTTCCAATAAAATAACTTTACATGGAGAGTTTAAAATTTGAAGTTACAAATAAAGGGTTATGAAATTTTTATCCCTTAGGTTTGTTTATATTACTTTCAATAGAAATCCTCCCCGGCCCACCAAGACTGAGCTAGGTACTCTCTATATGGGCACATATTGCATCCTAAACTTAATCCTAGAAGTTGCCTATATCTCTTTCCAGATAATAGGAGACCTAGAGACATCTTTCCATTATTACAGTCTCATTTAATTAGCAAGAATCTGTTACTAATAAAAGCTCATGAAATGTGTGAGCAATTATGGATACTAGTGTGTTTATATAATGAACTTTATCTTTATGTGTAAGGAACAATTACTATCACTAGAGATAAGTCCCCAGTGAACTAGGATAAAATTTGGAAAAAATCAACTCCATAGCACTCCATATTGTACTAATTTAAAAGCAATGCCTTACTGCTACAAATTAAATCAGTCTTAAATCTGCTAGCTAGGGCATTTCACAAATTAAACTGACATGTGACCTCATGGCTACCATTTTGATGGTGTCCTTTTGAAATACAGATAAATATAGCCCAGTTCAGTTCTGATGAAGTTCTGATGAGGAGTTCCTTCTCTACATCAGGAATTTGAGTGTGAGATCTAAAAGGAAAACTTTTCTAATTATTACAGCCTAGTAAAGATAATAAGCTAGCAGACAGGGTAGGAAATGGAAAGGCTGATCACAGAGTTCTGAGTTTCATTTAGAAGCAAGAAGGTCTGGAGTGATGCTGGCCAAAGACTGACCATGGAAAACAATAACATGGTATATGCTGTAAAAAGTGAGGCTCAAAGAGTTGGGAAATCTCTGCCACAAAGAAAAGATGTTTGAGTAGATCTACTTAATCTAATTTATGCAATGTATGCATATATCAAAACATGTTACCCAATTAATATGTAGTTTTTAGGTTTTATATATCATGAAAAATAAAATTTAAGAAGATGGAACACTAGGCAAATAGACGGAGGTACACAGGGTTCCAACTGACAAAGTATGGACAAAAATTCATGAGCATATTTTCTTTCAAAATATCTTTAAAGCTAAAGAACCATTTAATAATAGTAACAATAATATCAATAAACTCTCTAAGAAGGGGGCTTAGTAAGTAAGTGATTGCCTCTCAAGTTTGAAGTCAGGTGTTTGGCTGGTGGCCCACGTATCATTCCAGCCTTTGCAGAGCAAGCTGACTACCTCAGCTAGACAAGCTAGCAAGCTCTAGTTCCAAATGAAAGACTCTGCGCCTCAACATATAAGGTGGACAATGATAGAAGACAATACCTCCACATGCATGAGCACACGCGTGACCACACACACACACACACACACACACACACACACACACACACACACACACACACACCAGAAAAATGTGAGAGCAGGGGAAATGCATGCATGGGCTTTGTCTGAAGTTTAACCAGAATGAGAACAGGCAGGCTCACAATTCCCAGTCATGCTTTCCCCAATCTAGCTGTATAGTTACCCAACACACCAACACATACAACATAAAACTGACATCATTAAAAGATCAAGAGAGCCTGTGTTAACCATGAGATTTCTATTCTAAATGCAGACATTTGACACTGAGCTAGTAAAAGAGGAAGCTTTGTTGCTTCTAATACAACCATCTTTTCTCATGAAGAAGTAAGAAGAAACAGCACCACCCCAACTCCCCAGCTCAGTCAGTGTGCTAAATTGCTTCTCAAGACTCAAAAATGGCCAGTTTGGATCCTCAGTCTAATAGGCCAGAGATCAACTAAAAGGAAGACATGTTCTGTTCCCATCTGCAACACAAATTGACTTATACACGGACCACATGCTGACATGCCCGTACTTTAAGCTGAATGTGTTCAAACAGCCTAAGAAGATGGAGATGCTACAGTGTCTGAGATCTACTTTTCCTAAATTGGTAGAGCAACAGAAAATGAGAGGGTTGTTGGATAAGCCTGAGGACAGTTGAGCTGGGACTCCAGGAATGAATGTAGATAAAACTAGGTATACAAATCAAACATTTACTGGCAAAAAAAATTAAAATATTTTCTTTCAAAAACACTTTGATATATATTTGATATATATATTGATCTTACAAAAGAAGAAAGCAAATTTAAATACTAGAGAAATTGACATGCTTGTTTGCCTTTAAAGTAAAAATTAAATTGGCTGAATGTTTTACACTGCAGGATATAAAGCATCTTCAACATTTTTCAAAGTTGAAATTTTCATTTATAATTGCTAATGCTGAGAACACAACTTTACACAAATATGCAGTGCAGAAAGATAAAAATATGTATAGAGTCACTTCAGAATTCTTGGGAGCAGACTTCCAAGGCAAAATTCATTGAACTCAGGCATGAACTCAAACAACACTGTTTAAAATAAAATGTCCTAGCACAAAACAATCCAAATATATACTAATCTGACATTTCATACTAAGGAATGATGTTAGGAAAATATTTAAAATATTTTCCGTAATTATGCTATCATCAGAAGCAGTGAACTTCATAACAGAAAAACACTAATTCACAACATAACGTAACTTTGAGTCAAGGTGTTTTGGGAAGCAGTGGATGGCACCATGTGGTGTGGTGGCATGCAAGGCAATGTGTGCAAGTTGTATGTTCAGAACCAAGGCTTCAGTAAAGTCATAATTAATATTCCATTTAATCCATTTTTAAAAAGCTTTAGGAGGTAACAGCAAGTAAACTGAAATTTGAAAAGGAGGGAGGGGCACTAAGGAGCCAAACTGCCCATCTCACTGGTCACTGAGTCAAGAATGCTCTCTGATCCCCCACTGATCTCCAAGGTGAACATAGATCTTGGTTAATTACACTCTTACTATTAAATGTATTGCGTTAATAGTTTAAAAAAGAAGTAGATGTCTGTTGATCAGAGCTCATAGTTTCTCTCCATTGCTTTTGTTTTCTACCAATTATCTTCCCCCTCTGAACTCTTACCCTTTCTTTGCTGAATCTTCTTCCCTCCTCTCAGAGTGTCTTTTGGCTAACTTCATTTTTTTTTCTAAAAAGCTGAACTCTGTAGCCACCTACTCCAGGAAGTCTTCCCTGGTTTCTCCCTTCTTTACTGTTCGTTAACACCTCATTGTATCTTTTCCTGCAATTCCCTATCTAGACCCTCATTAATAAGCTTGAGAACAAGCTACCCTATGTCATCAAGTATAATTCTTTCTTGGTTTAAAGCTGGCATGTCAGCCAGGCGGTGGTGGCGCACACCTTTAATCCCAGCACTTGGGAGGCAGAGGCAGGTGGATCTACAAGAGCTAGTTCCAGGACAGCCTCCAAAGCCACAGGGAAACCCTGTCTCGAAAAACCAAAATAAATAAACAAACAAACAAACAAACAAATAAAAAGCTGGCATGTTATTTTATATCACTAAGAAAGGAAATACGGCTGTGAGATACTGTAGATACCTGACTATCCCAATTTTATAGAAAAAAAAAAAAAAAGCATCAGGGAAAACCACAAACCTCACTATTGGCAAACATGTGCATATCTTAATTGACTATTTGTATACTATTCACGAAAGGTTTGGTGCATAAAAAGCGTACACTGAATGAATGAATTCAACCTAAACTGGTTTATCATATACTTTTTTCCAGTTCTCTCAAAAACCAGTGACTCAAAAGAGTAAAAACATTTAGCTATTTAAAACTAAAACCCATATGTACAAATACATTAGCTCTGATTTAGTTGGGTAATCTGTAACATAAACAAGTATCTGAATATAACTGTAGTGATTTCACATTTTTAAAAAAGTCCCACAACAAAGTATTAATTGTAGACTAACAATGAAAACATTGAATTGTACTAGCATTCTTTATTACACTAAGAACAGATAGATGAATTTGCAAATAATTCAAAATAAAAAGACTTCAAACTCATGTTTTGAAACACATCCGTGTCTTACATTGTGAATGGTCACAGATATTGGTATAGTGGTAGACACTAATGTGTTCTTAGCACACTTATTTTAGAAGCCACTTCTTAATTTGTAAGAAGATTGTAATCAAAAGGTACAAGTTTTAATGAGACAAAAATATTTTGAGATGTTTACAAGATTCATTGTCAATTTTTTAGGTTAAAGGTGATGGATGAAAGTTATGGAAAGCATAAATAAAGGTAGAAAAGTTAAATTTTGAAATTATTAATTCAGAAACCTACTTCTTTTTTCACGATCTCTAGAAAAGAAAGTTATTAAAAAATTGCACCTTCAAAGCAGGCTAGATGTTTTTCATGTTTTTCTAATCACCAATAACCTACAAAGTAGATATTAATCCCATCATTTTATATTAGAATATGCAGACACTATAATAAATTAAATCACAAACTGAGTGTGATGGCACACACCTTTAATCCCAACACCTGGAAGGCAGAGGCAAGTGGATCTCTGTGAGTATAAGGCCAGCCTGATCTACATAGTAAGTTCCAGGATGACCAGGGCTACACAGAGAAAGAAAAACAACAAAATTAAATCATTTGTCTACTGCCACACAGCTTGTGAGTGGTAGACTTGCCTATAAAGCTTTGGTTTGTATATAAGTAGCTTTCCACTCTCAAGAAAACTTAGACTGACAAAATTGGGAAAATTTTGTGACCAGAAACAAACGTTAACCTCAATTTACATATAAAAAGCTTACTTCAAGGAAAATGAATTTTGATGAGTAATAAATCCTAAAACTCTATTTCACAATATCTAGTAGCAGCCAAATAATTCGTCCAAATAGCTTTTGTATCTAATATAAATATTAGAAGACTACCTTTATTAATCTAATAGATAGATTTCTTCACAGATTTAATGCTAAAGATGGCCAATTAAAAACACCGCTATGATTTTACAATCTCTACTTATTTTAGTGTGTATGCACAGAGATGTGCGCACGTGTGCATGCATGTGGAGACCAGGTCAGCAAACATTTTCCTCAGCCTTTTATTCTGAGACAAGGTCACTCATGGAAACTGAGACAAGGGCTCTCATGGAAATCCATTGCTGCCCAATTTGGCCAGGCAGATTGTTCAGAGACGTCTACAGTTCTGCTTGTCTCTACCTACGTAGCACCAAGCAGATGCTGCTCACTCGACTTTTTACATTGGTGCTGGGGATCCACATTCAAGTCCTAAAGCTTCATGTTTATATAGCAAACACATTACGAAATGAACTACTCACCCACTCCCACCCCAAACTATTTTTCACTTCTGTTACTTAGGGGGGCAGTTACTGAATTAGACATTAAGAGAAAGGTCATGGAGAAAACTGAGACTGAATTAAACATTAACTTGTTAATTACATAACTTTTAGTAGGTTCTTCAACCTCTCTATGTATTGATAGTTTTACATATCTGACTCACAGTTTATTGCAATGAGAAAATGAAAAGTGTGTATAAAGCATTCCACACAGCACTTGGTACAGTTGAAGTTCCCAACAGACTTGTAAGATTTGAGAGTTCCTTGTTTCATTGGGATAGTTAATATCTAGTAAGAGTTTACTCTTATAGCCATATAGGAAGATGAGACAGGAAGATTGCCATGAGTCCAACAACAGACTGAGACATAGACTAACAAGTGTTTGAAAAACTAAAAGCAACAACAACAAAAGAGAACCCGCTCTCACTATTAATACTCTGAGACATCATAAAGTCTCAAAATGTCTTCAAATACGAAGGAGATTTTAAGTTTCTTTTTCTGATATTGTTAGCTGACTTGCAAACAAAAGTCCACATATTACAAGAGAATTTTACGCTTTCCTTCACTACATCTTTTGTATGAAATGTTGACACGATTTAAAATGTAAGCTCGTGAATTATATTGTAGCATAGAGTCTAGATAACTTACCTACAGGAACAGCTTTTCTCCAGTCCAGTCAATTCTACCACTGACCACTAAGGGGAGCCATAACTCAGTAAAAGATTTATACAGCATTGCTACATTTTCCCACTTACAAAACTTTATCAGCGTTCTTATTAAAATACATTTTAATTAATTGATAAGGATACTCCAATTCCTTTTGGAGATCTCAAAGAATAATATTAACATACTATCTATTTATGTTTAACATCTGTTTCTTTTGATCACACTGCATGTTTCACTAAGTTTTATTCTTTGCCTCCACTTTAGAGGAATGAATGGTTGAGAAAGATATCTTCTACCTGATTCTAGGCCACTTTCATTCCAGTGCCTGGACAGTGCAGCATGCTCCATGCCCTACACATGAATGAATCCTGCTCCATGTGTTAACTTCAATGTTAAAAAAAAAATCTCATTAGACATTAAGTAAAGCAAACTTATGACTTTGGTTTAAAAGAAAATATCTAAGCTCAGGTATTTAATCTCCTATTTGGTTATGCAGACAGAGCCCATGAGATTGTCTTGGTTAATATGTGTTTATTGTATCCATCTTAAATGATCTGAGTTAAGAGACCTGGACAATTAAAATGGAAAAAATACTGATTAAAAAAAAAAAAAAAAAAAAAAAAACCTGTGGATTTCATTCATGGTTTATATGGTTTCCTTAGTTTTGTTAACTTTTTGTTTTCTAAACATAACCAACACCCATATTGTAACATTAGTGAATTTTAATTTATTTTAATAAACAAAGACAACAGAGATGTAATATGAATCCAAAATTCTTCTCAATTTTTTTCTCAATCTCTTATGCATGTGTGTAGGATTTGACTCCAAATCTGACTGTCATTTTTAATTCACTTTTTTTTCCAAAACAGGGTTTCTTTTTGTAGCCCTGGCCATCCTAGAACTGGCTCTGTAGACCAGGCTGACCTCCATCTGCCTCTGCTTCTGCCTCCTGAATACCAGGATGAAAGTCTTAATGCACCACCACCCTAGCTTTAACTTACTTTTATTACTTTACGAAGCATTATATCATCTTTCAAACTATTTCACTGTCTATGAAGTACCTAGTTATATAATTATACTAAAGACCAACAGCATCTATGGCCTTATAAAGTTCAAGCCTACTTATGAACCTTACAGAAGTTCAAGAACTCATTTATGAAAACAGAATTGGGTAAGAGTGTATCAGAAACTAGTCTACCAATCACACTGGCACAGGCATACTTAAAAAACAGTGGTTTTACCCCGGCATGGTGAGTGCACAGCCTTTAATCCCAGCACTCAAGAGGCAAAGGCAGAGGGTGTTCTAGGACAGCCAGAGCTACACACAGAAACATTGTTTTGAAAAACCAAACCAAACAAAAAGTTGTTTCAAAAAGAAGGAAAAGAAGATGACCCACTTACATTAAGTAGCCATTGCCCAGAAGAGTTCACCTGTGAGAGTATGGTGTTCATAAACTATCTTACTGTCATTTCCTTCAATAAAGTTAAAGGATACTACTAATGTAATTCTCTTAAAAAGAACTTCAGAGGGACTTTAATGTTTAATGGTTCACTGAATTTAACTATAATCATTGACACACTAACTACTGCAATAATGATGCATTGAGAAGCTATTCTGTCATAATAAAATCATGATATTGTGGTTACAGAATATAACAGAATAAGTATAATAAAGGGTTTCCTGTGTTAGAGTTACTTAACCAATAATTGTCCCTGTTAGTTTCATAAAATGGACCTGGACTTTCCAAAGCCTGTGAAAAGAGTTAACACACTTGGATGGAGTTAAAAACATCTGCAGGTAAAGAAGAAAAAGAAAATTCTCAATATCTATTTTGACTCTATTTAAAATGCTCTTGAAAATTGAAACAGAAGATGTGCCTAATTCTAATCTATCTTGCTGGTGAGAGCACACAGCTCTTGCCCTGTTCTGTTCCCAGTGAAAGCACACAGCACTTGCCCTGTTTTGTTCCAGGTTTAGTTTTACACAACATTCCTTAGCATTAGGAATTCATAATTAATGGTCATTGTCCTCATTTAGAATAGTTAAAATAGAATGTCTTTGGGCTGGCAAGATGGTTCAACAGATAAATTGTCTGTCTGCTGCCCAAGCATAGCCCGTAGTTCTGATCCTCAGCACCCAAGTGAATGCTCACAAATAGTCCCAGGACTCAGGTAGCAGAGACAGACGTTCTGAGCAAGCTGGCTATAGAGACTACTAGCTTAATCTGTGAACTCTTCAAGTGAGAGACCCTGCCTCAAAATATAAGGTAGAGAGTGCTTGAAGACACCTAATATCAACCTCTGCCCTCCACATACATGCATACATGTGCACATGAACCTGAATACACATATGCACTCACACACATGACCATGAATAAACACACATGCAAACAAAACAATGCTGTATTCTTGTGAAGTAATGAATTAAAAATGTTTCAGTCACAATGTATATACATTTATGCTCTTTCTTAAGCATTTCAGAAGACTCCTAAAGTCTAGTAACTGTGCACCAGATAATGTACACACATTTTTCTCTCTAATTTTAAAAAAATAAATGCAGTATAGTGGTAAAAATAGATCAAAACTCATAAATGGTTGTGTGTGTGTGTGTGTGTGTGTGTGTGTGTGTGTGTGTGTGTGTGTCTATGTTTATTGTGGAGTATGTACAGTGAATAAAAATAGGCAAGCACACCTGTGAGCATGCACATGGAGCACAGAAGAGGTGTCAGGAGTCTGCTTTTTCACTTATTTTTTCAGGTTGGCTAGCAGTCAGCAAGCTCCCACATTCCTCCTATCTCTGAAGCCTCACCCTTCTTGTCCATGGGTGATGGGGTCTGAACTCAGGTCCTCACACTTGCACAGTAAGTGCTCTCAACCAGTGGGCATCTTTCCAGCCCCTCACAGTCATCTTTTCACAAAAAAAAAAAAAATGAAAAGATGAAAAGAACAAAACAAAATGCTGCTCTAAAGACAAGGAAAGTCAACAAAATACAATCATAACAAATTTACCTAATAGAACTACTGAGGAGATCAGAAACTTGCCCATGATCACAGAACTCGTAACTACAACAACTAGGACTTCAAACCAAGTCTAGTATGTGTGTGTGTGTGTGTGTGTGTGTGTGTGGTGTGTGTACTTTTATGCATGTGCACGTACATGCATGTTTGTCCAAAGGAAATCAAGTCCCTGGAGCTAGAATTAAAGGCATTTGTTACAACACCTGATATGTGAACCCAACTCCAGTTTTCTGAAAGAATAGCAAGTACTTTTAACCAATGAGCCATCTCTCCAGTCCCTGGAGGCCTAGACTCTTAATCATTATTATTGCCATTGCCTATTTTCTCTAGTCCCTAGTTAGAAAGCATTTATTTAACACCACTGTATACCTGCTAGCCTGTTGGGATTCCATGATATGAAGACATTTACTATATAAGAAATACCATGAGGATGCTGAAGAGATAAAAAAAAAAAAAGGTAAGTAAATGACTTTGCCCTCAGGTCCCACACAGAATACAGACAGTGTATATACAGTCTGTCATTAAAGACTTTCAGTTTACCATAAATGTTTTCTAAACAATTGTTATTGATAAGAACTTCTAAACTGTACAAATTCCCTATTAGATTTTTCATAAAGCAACATTTCTCCCATCACCAAACTGCTCATGTACTATAATAATACAGCGAGGCAAAAAAACACTGGGTATGTGTCGTTCACTTACATTCTCGATGACAAAAGTCCACTCCTTGTCTTCAAATTCTTCTGCATGAGGATCCTGCAACAAAAGCAAATTACAAAAAGTAAAAAACACTTATCTTTAGTCCAGTTGACACAAGAAAGAAATACAAACAAGCTTATTTGTAGTTTTACTAACTTGTTAAAAGGAAGAAGAAAAATAACCTTTTAAAGAAAGCTATCTGAGCAGTTTCTCTTTAAAAAGTCACGATTTTACATTAGGAAACCCTTTTCCTTTTGTCTGTGCATCTGTCCCAGCACTGCATCCATGACAAGACAAAGACACATGATCACAGACAGACACAGACAATTCTGTGAGTCAACTAGAACTTCACTGACACACTAAATGCTCACAAAGCTCTGTTCTCACTTTTACAACTGAGTATTTGAAGATAAAAGCCCCCCCTTGAGCTGCAGGGGGCTCTGATGCATAGATTATGAGCTCTGAAATTTCTAAGTATTCCAAGGTATTTCATAATCATACAAAACAGCCAGTCAACATGAGCCTTGGACAATCCTCTTCCCACTCCTCCTGTTGAAAAAGACCTGAGGAACCTAGGGGTAAGGGGTCCTGCTACCTCAGGGCAACACTGTCTGCTTTGTAAATGAGGCTCACTTTTAGACATTTAGCTGACAAATACTAAATACTAGCCTAGAGATTACAGAAGTAGTCTATGAATTCATGCATTTAAAAACATATGCCATACTCCACTATGAAGAAGTGGTTGATAAATGAAATAAAGGATCAGAAAACAACACATTTCATTTTGCAGAGTGAACGACAAAAGCTTCAGGAAAGAGAAAATACCCAGTCTCAGCAGAGCTGTGTGTAATTTCTACAAATATTAGAACAATAGCAGAAAGTTCATCATCCTCTGCTTCCTGCCTGTGGATGGACGCAAGTGAGCAAGGCTCCTGCTCTGGCCTTCCCCGTGAACTAGGGCTATGAAAGACATGCCTCTAAAGACTGGAAGAGCTTTTTCTAATTGACTTAGGACACAAATAGTACTACTCAGAGACTAAGTAGCAACACACACAACACTGAGGAGAGCCATTCTACCATTCTCCTGCCTGTTTGTTTTCATATTTGTTGTTTTAGAAATGCAGCACAATTAGTATCAGCAACACAGATATTTATTGAATACTCACTGTGTCCCAGTTAATTCGCAACTTCCGAGACAGGTACTATTTTTATTACCGTTTAACTGAGTAGAAGACTGAAATATACAAGAAGCATCCCCTCACAGTACAAATGTTAAAGCTATACTGGAGCTGCAGATCCATCTGACTTTATCCACTTGTTGATTCAGTTTAATCACTGAGCCCCCAGTCTCAAGAAATGCGTGTGGCTCACAGCAGCCTCTTAAGAATATTGGGCAAATGAATTCATGAATTCATGAATAAATGCCACAGCAATTAAATATTTAACACTGCCTTCTTTAAAACAAATAAAGCATCTGTAAGACACAGATGACATAGTACACCTAAACAATTTTTAAGGAATAATTTCATTGGGCAAAGAAATAACCTGATAGGAAATTCCAGTAAATAGTGCAAAAGCAACAACAACAACATTCACTTCTCAGGTACCTTAAAGTGGATGTCTACAGAATTATTTTATTATGGACAAGACAAACCATTTGTAATTAAATAAGCCTTCTTTATTTACCTTCAACTGTTGTCAACTTTCTTACTTCTGCACTAATAGTATAAAGAGCCATTTCCCTTCTGAAATATGTTTTTAATTTTTTACTAGCCATATCTATTTTCAATTTAGTTGAAATCTCAAAAACAAGCATGCAATCTAAAGAAATCAACTTCTGGTTATAATACAGAGGTGAAACACGTTGATAACTTCCTTTAAAAGTATTTCTCAGGGAAATGGCTCAGCACTTAAGAGCACTGGTTGCTCTTCCAAGTGACTGAGGTTCGAATCCCAGAAGCCATGAGGCAGCTCAGAGCCATCTGTAACTTAAGGTCCAGAGGACCCAACACCCTCTTCTGTCTTCCTCAGCACCAGTCATCCACACAGTGCAAACATACATGCAAGGAAACAACGTGTGTGTGTGTGTGTGTGTGTGTGTGTGTGTGTGTGTGTGTGTGTGTGTGTGTGTGTGTGTTTAATTGAGGAGTTATGGAGTGGTTTCCCAACAGTTAAGAGCACTGACTGCTATTCTTCCAGAGGACCTGGGTAAAACACCCTCAGCACCCACAAGGTACCTCAGACCATGCGGAACCCCAGTGCCAGGGGATTCATGCCATCTACAGGCAGCATAATACATGTGATACACAAGATGTGTAGACAAAACACCCATACACACAAAAATAAATCTTTACAAAATAATAATTTGAAAAGCACTTCCCCGTGAGTTTACCTGTGTGAAGGTCTCAGAGCCAGAGAGGTCATTTCCTATTTACAATTTCAAAATTAAGTCAAATGTGAAACTTGAAAGAAGGGAAAAGTATGAGGAAATTTTCTGCTTGAATATTTAAGTGCTGTTCAAAAACAAGATCCAAAACTTATTATGAAAGAATGAAGTTTTCTGTTTTTTGTTTTTTTCTATCAGAATTCTGGGTGATGTGGAAGATAAAGAATCCACTGGAAATAAACATCTAAATATTGGAAAAGGTTATGAGGGGCCCCAACAATATAATTGGGTTAGAAATGTGTGGTACTGAAGACTAGGGAGGAGGGGTTTGGGGCATCTTCCCGACATCTTAATACTCCAAGTCATAGAAGCTGAGTGAGAAGCATATCCCACATCAGGAGCAAAAGCCACACTTAGCTCCATAAACACCAGCAGTGGTAGCACACACCTTTAATCCCAGCACTCGGGAGACAGAGGCAAGTGGATCTCTGTCAGTTCAAGGCCACCCTGGCCTACATGAGATTGATCCAGTCTAAAAGAGAAACAGAGCCAGGTAGTGGCTCACACCTTTAATCCCAGTATTTGGGAGTCACACACCTTAAATCCCAGCACGAGGGAGGTAGGGACAGGAATGACATGGCTGGGCAGAGAGAAAAATATAAAATAGGAAGAGACAGAAGTTCATGGCAGGAAAATTGATTAGTAAATTGGTGCTTAACTATCATGTGTTCGATATTTTATATTTAAAGAAATAAGACAAATTTCAAGAAAAAACACATAAAAGACAGGCAAATGGTATACGAACATCTGTATTTTTTATCTGCACTTTAAAATATGTTGCTTTCCAGTTATAATTTTCATAAATATCAATGTTAATAAAATATTTTAGCTAGTGGGCTTAGTGGCACATGCATTTACTCTCAGCAGAGGAAAAGTTCAGCAGATTTCTATGGATTTGAGGCCAGCAAGAAAGTTCTAGGACTAACTAGTGAGACATATATATATCATGTGTATAGATATGTATATTTACCTTTACACTTGATCTTGACCAAAAAGTCAAGACGCAGTTGATCAGCTATTAATTTTAAATATATCATGTTGTGGAATATTAGTTTAAGATGTGTTACATTTGTTTATGCTGTAGAATATTTGTTTAATGATGCAAAGATGTCTTGGATTCTTTTATGCTGCATTTGTTTAATTCTGTGAAGCTGTGTTACTTTGCCTAAAACACCTGATTGGTCTAAATGAAGTGCTGAACAGTCAACTGTTAGTCAGGAGAAGGATAGGCGGGGCTGCCAGGCAGAGAGAAAAGAAGGAGAAAAAGAGAAGAGAAAGAGGAAGAAAATGAGAAAGACAGAAGGATGCCAGGTGCCAGCCACCCAGCTACACAGCCAGCCATTGAGTAAGACGGAAAGGAAGACATATAAAACAAAGAAAGGTGAGGGGTGGGTTGGGGGGATCAGTGGGGAGCATGGGAGGATGCAAGGGCGAGAGAATGGGGGGATGGATATGTAAATAAGACTGCTTCTAAAATAAAAAAAATTAAAATAAAAAAACAAAGAAAGGTAAAAAGTCCAGAGGCAAAAGATAGACAGGATAACTTAAGAAAAGCTGGCTAGAAACAAGCCAAGCTAAGGCTAGGAATTCATAAAGAAGAACAAGTCTCCATGTGCTTTGGTGGCAGGCCCCCAAAGAGTCAAAAAAAGAAAAAACAGCAATTTCATGATAGATTAACATCAACATTTACTGAATACTGATTTTCAAGTCAACTGTTAATCAAGCAAAGCCAACAAAATGAGGAGCAGAATAAAGACTTCACCAACTTCAGCTTTGCATGGGAAGAGCATTTTAAGGATACAGAAAAAGTAGGCCCATGGACCTTTAAGGATCTTAAGATTCTGTGATGCCTTTACAGTGTAAAGACTTCTTCCTTGGAATTGATGCAATCAGGTAAACAGATGAGACACAAATGCATACCATAATAATAGTGCAAAAATCTGTACACAGAAGCACATACAGATGTAACTTATACACTTAAGATTTCACAAAAAAAAAACTTACCTTAAAAAGTGTCACAGTGATTTCAATGTTTTCAGGAACAGGCCAAACAACAACACCACGGTATGGATTTTTTATTCCAGGTTGCCAGCTGTGAGCCTACCAGAATAAAAATGAAAGCTTCAATTATGAAATATGGAAGATGTGATATTAACAATCTACAAAAGTATATTAAACTCAAGCTGGGCATTGGTGGTGCAGGTGCATGCCTTTAATCCCAGTACTCATGAGGCAGAGGTAGGCGGATCTCTGTGAGTTCGAGGCCAGCCTGGGTCTCCAGAGCAAGTGCTAGGATAGGCTCCAAAGCTACACAGAAAAACCCTGTCTCGAAAAACCAAAAAAAAAAAAAAAAAAAAAAGTATATTAAACTCATTTAGCTATCCATTAAGGTCTAGTCTCCCTGAGACAAAAATCACTAGTCAAAATAAAAGCAAATATGAAAACAAAACAAAACTTTTAAGCATTAAGCTTGGGCCAAAACAGCTCAAACAAATGAAAGCAAACCCGCATATACCCCACCACACACATGCAGGTATACCACAAGAAATGACAGAAAAATAAGATATCTCATGTTCTTAAAGGCTACTATTTCTGATTATGGAAAACTTTAACAGGGAGCAATATTTAAGATTATTTTGTGGCTCTGCCCTGATGGGGGACACCTTAGGCCTGGGGACAGCTCACCGCAGACCCCATCCCAAAAAGATCCAGCCCACCCAGTGACTACAAAGGCCCTGGTACCAGTCCCGCCTCAATCCACAGGACTAGGTAGGCTTGGGCCTGTTTCCAGCCTGCCTTCCTCTGCCCTGCTCAGAGACACCTGAGGCCTGGGGACTGCTCATGGCAGATCCCATCCAGACGGGATCCAGCCTACCCAGAGACTACCAAGACCTCGGTACTGATCCTGCCTCCATCCATGGGAAGAGGAGAGACAACAGAATATTGGACCTGTTTGCACCCACCAGAAGGGAACCTTGTCCCGTACCCACCAGGAGAGGAAGAGACTCTTTCTACACCCACCGGAAGAAGGGATGGGAAGAAGACAATATAAAAACACATTCAACAACAGAAAAACCAATATGACACCACCAGAGTCTAGGGACTCTACACCAGCATGACCTGAACATCACAACACAGATGAAATAGAAGAGAATGACCTTAAAAACATTTTCATGAAAATGATAGAGGGCCTCAAAGAGGATATGAGAAAATCCCTTAAAGAAATGAAAGAAAAAACAAACCAAAAAAATACAAGAAATCAACAAACCTCTCAAGGAAACAGTTCAAGACCTAAAAACTGAAATAGAGACAATAAAAAAAGCACAATCTGAGGGAATGCCGGAAATAAAAAAAAAGCTGGGTAAATGATCAGGAACTACAGATGCAAGCATAATCAACAGAACACAAGAGATGGAAGAGAGAATCTCAGGAGTTGAAGATACACTAGAAGAAATTGACTCATAGACCAAAGAAAATCTTAAGTCCAACAAATCCCTATCACAAAATATCCAGGAAATATGGGACATGGTGAAAAGACCAAACCTAAGAATAATAGGTATAGAAGAAGATAAAGAAACCCAACTCAAAGGTGCAGAAAACATATTCAACAAAATCATAGAAGAAAACTTTCCCAACCTAAACAAAGACATGCCAATAAAAGTACAAGAAGCCTACAGAACATCAAATAGAGTGGACCACAAAAAAAAGTCTCCACGCCACATGATAATCAAAACCCCAAACATACAGAATAAAGAAAGAATATTAAGAGCAGAAAAAGGAAAAAGGTCAAGTAACATATAAAGGCAAACCTATCAGAATTACACCTGACTTTTCCATGGAAACTATGAAAGCCAGAAGGTCCTGGATAGATATTCTACCTATACTAAGAGAACACGGATGCCAGCACAGACTACTATACCCACAAAGCTTTCAATCAATATAGATGGAGAAAACAAGATATTCCATAACAAAACAAGATTTAAACAGTACATATCCACCAATCCAGGACTACAGAAAGTTCTGGAAGGAAAACTCCAACCCAAGGAAGTTAACTACAACCAGAAAAACATAGGCAATAGATAATCCCACTTTACCAACAGCCAAAAGAAAAATGTGGTGGAAATCCACACACAATTCCACCACCACCACCAAATCCAAACCAAACAAGAATGAACAATCAATGGTTATTAATATCCCTCAGTATTAAGGGCCTTAACTCACCTATAAAAAGAAACAGGCTAGCAGAATGCATAAGAAGACAGAATCCATCTTTCTGCTGCATACAAGAAGCACACCTCAACTTCAAAGACAGACGGTACCTCAGAGTAAAGGGTTGGGAAAAGATTTTCCAATCAAATGGACCCAAAAAACAAGCAGGGGCGGGGCAGCAATCCTAATATATAACAAATTAGACTTTAAACTAAAATCAATCAAAAGACATGAAGGAGGTCTGTAGGGAGACATGCTGACCATAACTGCTAGGGGGCTGGAACAGGTGACAATGTCCACACCTACTTGGGGGTGGGCACAGGTGATGCTGACCATGCACACTTGGACATGGTCAGAGTGACATGGCAAGGGTTAAATATCAGGGATGCACACATGTAGCTCTCTTTTTCCTCTCCTGGCTGGGTGAACAGAACTGGCTCTGTTGCTTGAGTACTTCCCAATAAACCATCTGTTTTCAAACTGACTCCTTGTGTTCCACATTAGAGGTCACGTCCTACTCATCACAGGAAAAATCCACCAAGATGAAGTCTCAGTTAGGAACATCTATGCCCCAAATACAAAGGCATCCATGTTTGTAAAAGAAACATTACTAAAAGTCAAGTCATACATAACACCTCACAGAGTTATAGTGGGAGATTTCAACACCCCACTCTCACTAAAAGACAGGAACACCAGACAGAAACTTAATAAAGAAACAAAGGAACTAATAGAAGTTATGGCCCAATTGGGTTTAATAGACATCTATAGAACATTTCATCCAAACACAAAATAATATACCTTCTTCTCAGCACCACATGGAACCTTCTCTAAAATTGACCACATACTTGGCAACATAGCAAACCTCAACAAGCACAAAAAAATTAAAATAACCCACTGTATCTTATCAGACCACCATGCTTTAAACTTAGAATTCAACAACAACACAAATTGCAGAAAACCTACAAACTCATGGAAATTGAATAATGCCCAATTGCACCATTCCTGGGTCAAGGAAGAAATAAAAATAGAAATTAAAGATTTCCTAGAATTCAATGAGAATGTGGACACAACATACCTAAACTTATGGAACACTTTGAAAGCAGTGCTAAGAGGAAAGTTCATAGCACTGAGTGCCCACATGAAAAAGCTGGAGAACAGACACATTAGAGAATTAACAGCACAACTGAAAGCTCTAGAACACAAAGAAACCAATGCACCCTGGAGGAGTAGATGCCAGGAAATAATCAAATTAAGGGCTGAAATCAATACAGTAGAAACTAGGAAAACAATACAAAGAATCAATGTAACGAGAGTTGGTTCTTCAAGAAAAATCAACAAGATAGACAAACCTTTATCCAAACTTACCAAACAGCAGAGTGAACATGCAAATTAATAAAATCAGAAATGAAAAGGGAGACATAACAATGGACACTGAGGAAATCCAGAGAATCATCAGGTCATTCCTCAAAATTGGAATATCTAAAGGAAATGGACAATTTTCTGGATAGACTTCACTTACCAAAATTAAATCAAGAACAGATAAGCAATTTAAATAGACCTATAACCCCTAATGAAATAGAAGCAGTCATCAAAAGTCTCCCAACCAAAAACAGCCCAGGACCAGATGGCTTCATTGCAGAATTCTACCAGAAATTCAAAGTACAGCTAATACCAATTCTCCTCAAAGTATTCCACACAATAGAAGCAGAAGGGACACTGCCAAACTCTTTTTACAAGGCTTCAATAACTTTGGTACCCAAGACACACAAAATCACAACTAAGAAAGAGAACTATAGACCAATATCCTTCATGAACATCAATGTATGAATACTCAATAAAATACTGGTAAATCGAATCCAAGAACATATCAGAGAAATCATCCATCATGATCAAGTAGGCTTCATCCCAGGGATGCAGGGATGGTACAACATACGGAAATCCGTCAATGTAATCCACCATATAAACAGACTGAGGAAAAAAAAACAAAAAACAACAACAAAAAAAAAACACATGATCATCTCACTAGATGCCAAAAATGCCTTTGACAAAATCCAATACCCCTTCATGATAAAGGTCTTGGAAAAATCAGGGATAACAGGAACATACCTCAACATAATAAAAGCAATATGCAGCAAGCCAACAGCCAACATCAAATTAAATGGAGAGAAACTCAACCCAATTCCTCTAAAATTGGGGATAAGACAAGGCTGTCCACTCTCTCCACACCTCTTCAATATTGTCCTTGAAGTTCAAGCGAGAGCAATAAGAGAACAAAAGGAGATCAAGGGGATATAAATTGGAAAGGAAGAAGTCAAACTTTCACTATTTGCAGTTGATAGATAGTCTACATAAGTGACCCCAAAAACTCTACCAGGGAACACCTACAGGTGATAAACACCTTCAGCAAAATGGCAGGATACAAGATTAACTAAAAAAAATCTGTAGCCCTACTACATACAGATGATAAATGTGCTGAGAAAGAAATCAGAGAAAACATCACCCTTTACAATTGCCACAAACAACATAAAATATCTTGGGGTAATGTTAACCACAAAAGTGAAAGACCTGTATCATAAGAATTTTGAGTCTTTAAAGAAAAAAATGAAAGAAGATACCAGAAAATAGAAGGATCTCCCGTGTTCTTGGATAGGTAGGATCAACATAGTAAAAATGTCAATCTTGCCAAAAGCAATCTATAGATTCAATGCAATCCCCATCAAAATACCAGCACAATTCTTCACAGACCTTGAAAGAATAAATCTCAACTTTATATGGAAAAACAAAAGACCCAGGATAGCCAAACAACCCTGTATAATAAAGGAACTTCTGGAGGCATCACCATTCCTGACTTCAAGCTCTATTATAGAGCTATAGTCCTAAAAACAGCTTGGTAATGGCACAAAAATACACAGATAGACCAATGGAATCAAATTGAAAACCCTGATATTAACTCACATAGCTATGAACACCTGATTTTTGACAAAGAAGATAAAGTTATACAATGGAATAAAGAAAGCATCTTCAACAAATGGTGCTAGCATAACTGGATGCTGGCATGTAGAAGACTGCAGATAGATCCATGTCTGTCACCACCCACAAAACTTAAGTCCAAATAAATCAAAGACCTCAACATAAACCATCCACACTGAACCTCTTAGAAGATAAAGTGGGAAATACCCTTGAATTAATTGGTACAGGAGACCGCTTCCTGAACATTACACCAGTAGCACAGACACTGAGATCAACAATTAATAAATGGGACCTCCTGAAATTGTGTAGCTTCTGTAAGGCAAAGGACACAGTCAGCAAGACAAAACGGCAGCCCACAGACTGGGAAAAGATATTCACCAACCCCACATCCGACAGAGGGCTGATCTTCTTAAAATTTATAAAGAACTCATGAAACTAGTTTCCAAAACACCAAATAATCTAATTAAAGAGAATAAATAGAAATAAAAATAATAATAATAAATAGAAATAGAGAATTCTCAACAGAGGAATATAAAATGGCTGAAAGACACATAAGACAGCGCTCAACATCCTTTAGCCATCAGGGAAATGCAAATCAAAACAACTTTGAGATACCATCTTATTCCTGTCAGAATGGCTAAAATCAAAAAACACCAATGACAGTTTATGCTGGAGAGGATGTGGAGAAAAAAGCAACACTCCTCCACTGCTGGTGGGAGTGCCAACTCGTACAGTCACTTGGAAATCAGTATGGCAATTCCTTGGGAAAATGGGAATCAGTCTACCACAAGACCCATCAATTTCCCTCTTAGGCATATACCCAAAAGCACTTTCATACAAGTACATCTGTTCAACTATGTTCATAGCAGCATATTTTTGTAATGGCCAGAACCTGGAAGCAACCTAGATGCCCCTCAACTGAAGAATGGATAGAGAAAATGTGGTACATTTATACAATGGAGTACTACTCAGAGGAAAAGAACAATGGAATCTTGAAGTTCACAGGCAAATGGATGGAACTAGAAGAAACCATTCTGAGCGAGGTAACCCAGTCACAAAAAGACAAACATGAGGGAGCAGGAAGGTTGAGTCGGGGGAAGAATAGAGAAGAGCAAGATAAGAGATACCATAATAGAGGGAGCCATTATAGGTTTAAAGAGAAATCAGGCACTAGGGAAATGTCTGGAGATCTACAAGGATGACACCAACTAACAATCTAAGCAACAGAGGAAAGGCTATCTTAAATGCCCTCTCCTGATAATGAGATTGATGACTAACTTATGTGCTATTCTAGAGCCTTCATCCAGCAGCTGGTGGAAATAGAAGCAGACACCCACAGCTAAACACTGAACTGAACTGGAATCCAGTTGCAGACAAGGAGGAGTGATGAGCAAAGGGGTCAAGACCAGGCTGGTGAAACCCACAGAAACAGCTGACCTGAACAAGGGGGAAGCTCTTGGTCCCCATACTGATTGCTGGGAAACCAGCATGGAACTGATCCAGATCCCATGAATGTGGGTGTTAGCGAGGAGGCCTCAGAAATCTCGGAGGCATCTTGTAGTAGTTCAGTACTTATCCCTAGTATAGGAATGGACCTTGGGAGCCCATTCCACATAGAGGGATACTCCTTCATCCTAGACATACGGGGGAGGGCCTAGGATATGACAGACTCTGAAGACCTCCACATGGAAAGCCTCACCCTCCCTGAGGAGCAGAAAGGGTATGGGATAGGTAGGGTGTTAGTGGGGGGCAGGGGAGGAGGGAAGGGAGAGGGAACTGGGATTGACAACTAAAACAATCTTGTTTCTAATTTAAATTAAAAAATGAAAAAAATAATGATTATTTTTTGACTGAGAAGTTTAAAGCAAATTTATTCCTTAAAAGGAAAATCTCAAATCTGGAGAGATGCTCAGTGGTTAGGAACACAGGCTGACTGTGGAAATCAGTATGGCGACTCCTCAAGAAAATGGGAATGAGTCTACCACAAGATCCAGCAATTCCACTCCTAGGCATATACCCAAAAGAAGCACATTCATATAACAAGGACATATGTTCAACCATGTTCATAGCAGCATTATTTGTAATAGCCAGAAACTAGAAGCAGCCTAGATGCCCCTCACCCAAAGAATGGATAGAGAAATTGTGGTACATTTACACAATGGAGTACTACTCAGAAGAAAAAAAACAATGGAATCTTGAGATTTGCAGGAAAATGGATGGAACTTGAAGAAACCATTCTGAGCGAGCTAACCCAATCACAAAAAGACAAACATGATAGGTACTCACTCATATGTGGACCTGCTTTATGATACATAGTAGTGACCATGCTTTATCAGAGCTGTTTTTAATGATGTTGCTCAGAATGGTTTCCTCCCAGATGATGATTGAGAAGCTAATTTAAAAATGAAAAATGGTGCCAAGTACAAGAGTAACAGAACTGTGCTGTTTTCTGGGATTTTGTTTTTTACTTTTTTGTTGTTGTTGTTGTTGGTTGTTGGTTTTTTTGTTTTTGTTTTTTTTTTGGTTTTTGTTTTTTTTAAATGGAGTGTGCTGGATGTCTCTACAATTTTGTTCAAATGACTGCAGAACCTGGAAAAGCTTTTGCTGCTATTGATGCATAACATATTGCCATTATTGGTATATACATATGATATATATCATATATGTATATGCTAATTGAAAGTTAAATATGTGATGAATCCAAGGTGTTTCAGTGAGTGCTCACCTGTACATGCAAATTTGATTTCATCTTTAGTAAGCAGTAAAGTTATATGCTTGCCAAAAAAAAAAAAAAATAAGTGACACACTGGAAGACAAATATCACACAATTTCAATTTTATGTGTAACCTAGAAATGATGAACTTATGGGAACAGAGAGCAGAATTATGGCTATTAGGCTTCAGTGGGGGTCTTTTAACAATGGGGAAATGATTGGTTTAAGGATATAAAACTGCAGTTGGACAAGAGGCATGGACTCTCTGAAGTCTTGAGGTCTACTGAGAGCATGATAAATATGGTTGATAACAATATGCTATATTTTAAAAGTTGTGAGATAGTATACTTTAAGTGTTCTCAAAACAAAAATGATGAATATGTGTGATATAACATGTTAATTGGTTTAATTTAGCCATGCCATTGTGAACATACTGTATTATGTATCATAATTGTGCATGACTTTATTTATGAGCTAAATAAATGAATGGAAAAGAAAAAAAAAAAGAACACAGGCTGTTCTTCCAGAGGACCTGGGTTCAATTCCCAAAACCCACATGGTAGCTCACAGCCATCTGTAACTCCAGTTCAGGAGATCCAACATCCTCTTCAACACTCTTCTGACCTCCACAGACAAGAGGACTCAAGTGGTATGTGACATACATGCAGAGAGAACAACTGTATACATAAAATTTGGAAAAATCTTTTTTAAGGAAAATCTAATGGGGTAGAGTCATGCATCAATGGTTTCAGAAACTCTGGAGACCAAGGGTTCCAGAAAAATAAGGACAGTGGAGGTGGACAGAGAGGAGGAAAGAAGGAAAGAAAGGAGGAGGGGAGGGGAGGAGGGAGGGAGGGATGGACAGACAGACTAACCATATACTTTGTGTTTAAGTTCATTTCCCCTAAACTGCAATGTTTCTTATTTAGAGCAAGTGAAAGAGAACAGTAGCTTTTCCAGACTCAATTTCTAATTCTCTGATTTGGCAGGTGTTATGCTTATAATCCTTGATCAACAAAATTCCCTTGGAAACTTCACCACCCAAATTTTAAAGTTCATCACCAGTTCACCTTGTGCATTATTACCCAAAGTTGAGCTAAAGGGAGATGTCATGCCAGGGCAGGGGTACTAGAAGTTTTCATCTTTACATGCTGCAAAACTGTGGATGTGTTTGAAGAAGATAATAAAAGCTAACAAAGAATATGTCTATGTGTAAGCCCTCAAACTAAGATCTGATTATGTTAAACTCAAGGCACAAATATAAGAAACCTTCCTATAGGGTAGAAACTATTCATTCACTTACTCTCCAGGTCACTGAGCTAATACCATTTGCTATGCACTGTTCTGGGTTACAGAGTTGTGGAAATTACCTGCCTTAGTGGAGTTTATGGTATATGTAGTAAGAGATGCACAAATTATTCAGGTTACCTGAGTTACAATATGTTACCTGAAGCATAAATGTCATGGGAAGAAATAAAGCACAGAATAAGGAGATAGGGGCCAGAAGAACCCCTATTATTTCCCAAGGCAGTCAGAGGTGGCTTCATGGAAACAGTGACACTTGAGAGAAGAAATCAAATATACAGATACATGAAAAAAAGTTTTCTGAGGGATGGGGACAACAACTGGCACTGAAGCACATCCAAATTTTTAGCAAGGTAACAAGACTGGAGCAGAGTGGCCAAGGAGGAGGAAATGATGCCAGAGACAGTGGAGGCCCAGCCAGATAAAGTCCCACCAGGCCTCTGAAAAGATACTCATCTTTACTTTGCATGAGACATGAAGCTATTGGAAAGTTTAAAACAGAGGAATATTTAAGCCAATGTGTCTACAACAGGCTTCAAACATAATAGAGGAAACAGCTAAGAACAATTAGGAGACCACTGCAACAACAAGGAGAGCTGAGGAAGACTAGACCAGGGATGGTAGAAACTTGGCACACAGTTAGCAACATTCTGGTACACTGTTTTATTTCAGATAGTCAACAAGATCCACTGTTTTATGTATGAGAGAACACAAGTAGCCAGAGCTGATGCTAAAGCTGTTTTGCCCTTGAGGAACTACAAGTAAGAAACTGCTGTTAATGTATATGAGGAAAGGCCAAGTTCAGGAGCTCCGTTTTATATACATCTAATCTCAGTTGCCTATTAGATATACAAGTAGAGGTCTTCAAGTAAATACCAGTTATAATTTTGGAATTATCAGCATACAGATGATACTTAAATCTTGATAATGGATATGATCCTAGGAGAGTAACACCATATAAAGAATAAGAATCTGGGTTGGGATGTAGTTCAATGATAGACAGCTTTCCTGGCATGAACCCCTGGGGGTTGGGAGAGGGTAGTCTGCACTGAGACCTGGGGTGCAGTGTGAACAAAACAAGGAAATGAAACAAAATCAGCAAAGGTGTGTCAGGAGAATAAAGAAAACACAGAAGCATGAGGTACCCTAACCATGTAGTAAAGAAGAGAACCCAATGCTGGTGACAGATAAAACAGCAAAAAGCCTGGAAATGACCACCAAATTCAACAAAGGAGAGCCGCTAACATCCTAACAAGCAGTTTCAATGCAGTAATTCAGAGGTAAAGCCAGACTGGAATGAGCTCGAAAAGAAGAGGAAGAGAAAAACTAAAGCTATTTCATATAAGAACACACTCAACTACTCTGAGGGAAAGAAACAAGTTAGCCACAGTTAGGAAGATAACATCTGAAGAGAATTTGTAAAGACAAAAATACACTTATGCTAATAGTTATGGGAAATAACCAGTTAAAAGGAAAAATGTAATGATGCAGATAGCAAAAAGAAAAAAAATTAAGAAACCAGGTGCTAGCTAGGGAAATTCCCAAGAATCCACAAGGCTGACCCCAGCTAAGATTCCTAGCAATAGTGGAGAGGGTGCCTGAACTGGCCTTCCCCTGTAATCAGATTAGTGACTCCTTGAATTGTCATCATAGAACCTACATCCAGTAACTGATGGGAACAGATGGAGTGATCCACAGCCAAGCACTGCTGAGCTCCTGGAGTTCAGTTAAAGAGAGGTAGGAAGAATCATATGAGCAAGGGGGAGGGTGTCAAGATCATGACTGGGAAAACCATAGAGACAGTTGACCCAAACTAGTGGGAACTCACAGACTCTGGACAACTGGGATCCTGTATCAGACCAAACTAAGTCCTCTGAATGTGTGTGACAGTTATGTGGCTTAATCTGTTGTGGGGTGGCTGGCAGTGGGACCAGGACTTATCCCAGGTACATGAATGGGCTTTCTGGAGCCCATTCCCTATGGTGGGATACCTTGCCCGGCCTTGATTCAGGGGGAGGGGCTTGGTCCTGCCTCAACTTGGTATACCAGACTTTGTTGACTCCCCAGGGGAAGCCTTACCCCCTTGGAGTGGGTGGGAGATGGGATTGGGGAAGGTTGGGAGACAGAAGAAGGAGAGGAAGGGGAGCTGGAGCTAGAATGTGAAATGAAAACAATTAAATAAAAAATTTGTTTTGCAAAAAAAAAAAAAAAAAAAAAAGGAGAAAACTAAAATGACGCAAATAGCAAAAAGAGAAAATTTAAGAGGACTGGCTAGCCTTAGCCAGCAAGGAGACATCTGGGGGTTTTGTTGCTGTGTTTGTTTGTTTGTTTGTTTGTTTGTTTTCCAGGAGCAAAGGCCACTTTCCCATAATAACAGTACATGAGTACAGATGTGCATCAGGGAACATACTTGACAGAAGAGGAAGGGGGCAGAAGGTCCATCTTATTACACAGGACCTGCATTTGTTCACCAGAACCCATTCTAAGCTGGCAGGTGTGGTTATGCACAGCTGTAACCCAGGGCTGGGGAGGCAGAGACAGGAAGGTCCCTGGGACTCACTAGGCAGCCAGTCTAATTTAACTAGTTACCTCCAGGCCCTGCTTAAAATATATTCCTAATAATGACATCAAAGATGTCCTCTGACCTCTTCTTGTACACACACACAACACACACACACACACACACACACACACACACACACACACGAATTTTTTTTTTAAATTAGTTGGGGAAGACAGCTCAGTTGGTAACGTGCTTACTACAAAATATAATGACTTGAGTTACATACTCAGCACCCACACCCACAAAACTGTGGGTATAGTGACATGTCTATGTTTTCTAGGAACTTATTAACTCACAAAGTAGTAATTCAAGAGTTTAAAGCTAGGGAAAAAGTGAAAAGTCTAATGTAGGTACCTAATAATAACTTTGGTGACTAGATACATAGACAGACAGACAGACAGACAGACAGAGACAGATAGAATTATACAGAGCCAATGAAACTGTAAGTTACGAGACATAGATAGGCCAGGCAGTGGTGGCAGACATCTTTAAATCCTGCACTTGGGAAGCAGAGGCAGGCAGATCTCTGTGTGAGTTCAAGACCAGCCTGGTCTACAGAGTGAATCCTAGGACAGGTAGGGCTACACAGAGAAACTGTGTCTTGAGGAGCCACAGAAAGAGAGAGAGAACACATCATTGTTAAGTACAAGTGCTCTAAGAGCCCTGGTCAATTTTCATGCAAGATAATAGAAAAGGATTTCCCTAGAAAGTAATTACATATAGAGATTCATGTAGAAGTATTCACCACCTTAGCATAGTTAGCCAGGCTTTGCCCTATAACTGATAACATTTGTCAGCATTTTAATATAGCTAAGGGATTAGGCACATTACTTAGATCTCTGTATACAGTTTTTCTTTCTTAATTTTGGGTCACATATATTAGTATCTGTCAAAGGCAGGCTGGAAAAAATGTACCACTACTTAATTTAAGATACTATGATGGTAGTATTGATTATGAACTTGCCACAGCTTAGAATGCGAACAGTCTCAATTAAGGAATTATCTTGATTAGGAATTATTTTGCTTGCCTGAAAGCATGTCTGTCAGAGATTTGTCTTGACTATCAACTGACCCAGACCACTGTGGGCAGAACACTCCCTAGGCTTGCCCTGAAGTATGTAACAGTGAAGAAAGCTTGATAAGCAACAAGCAAACAAGTAAGGCAGAATAGGTTGATTCATTTCTCTCTGTTCTTGACTCGGATGTGATGTGACTAGCTGTGTGTATTTCTGCCTTGGTTTCTCTCTATGATGGACTGTAGCTTGGAACTGTAAACTAAAACAAACCTTTCCTCCCTTTAGATGCATTTGTCAGAATGTTTTGTGACAGTAACAGAAATGAAACTTGAACAGGTTCTATACTATAAAATGCACTGATTGTCTTCCAATTATTTCATGTCTCACCTACCTAAAAGATTGGTACTTACTATACAGAATCAAAATGTTTCACTGAGGGGCTAGGGAGAAGGCTAAGCAGTAAAGTGCATGCCATGCAAGGGTGTGAACCTCAGAGTTCAGCAAGCCAGAACCTATGTGAATGCCCAATGGATGTGGCACCTGCCTGGAATCCCAGAATTTGACAGGAGAAACCTGAAGCAAGCCAGCTAGCCAGACTAGCCCAGTCAGCAAGCTCTGGGTTTGAGTGACAGACCCTGCCTCAATATATAAGGTAAAGTACAATCCAGGAAAACACCCTATGTGAACTCTGGCTTCCACATGCATGTGCACACATATGCACACATATGCAACCACACACACACACACACACACACACAGAGAGAGAGAGAGAGAGAGAGAGAGAGAGAGAGAGAGACCAAAAAGTTGCACCTAAAATTTCCAATTTTATACTTCATTAAACTTATATCATACAAATTTTAAAATGTATATGCTCATGTTTCCTATGTCATCTATTAAGCAATTTTACTGTTGTTAACATAACCTCCATCAGGTAAAGCTCCACAGGGTTATCCTTCTTCTTGACATATAAGGGTACACATTTGAAAGGCTCAATCACAAAGCAAGGTTATGGAAGGTGACAGTGACAGCAAAGATTTGACGAGGGTTTTAAAGCTCTGATTTCCCTTTGGTATTCTTACAACTCTCTGCAAACTCCAAATTCTAGTTAGAAAATGGGAGTTTCAACAACAAAAATAACATGCCATATTTATTATTTTATCACAGTTGGCCAGCTGCTACTGTCACATATAATGAAAAATTATTTATGTATACCTTTACAAATCAATTATAGCTTGACAAAGTCTGTTTTATAAATGTCATTACTTGAGAAAGTAGGAAAGCTTCATATTGTGTTAATTGCCCATACTAATTATTTTAATCAAAATGAATCTGCAATGAGCTCTTTAAATAGTTAGCTATAAAATATACATGTACCAACAGAAAATGAGCAATTAACCAGGAATTAAACTTTAAATTAAAAAGGCAAATGTGCCTAATTATTTACTGTCTAATTTAACTGTCAGTATAATATATCTTATCTGAGTGTCAGTTTTAAATTTCCTTATTTAGCTATCATGTGTAATTTATAAAACATTTCTATAAATGTACATGACATATATGTGTGTGTGCATATGTGTGTGTGTTATAGCTTAACACTGTCAGTTCTCACAAACTGTTACAAACCTCTAATATTCCAAGAAAAAGACAGGAATTCTAAAGTACAGTAACATCTGAGGGATGGAATTCCTGGACTGTCCTTATCCACAGATGCTCAACCCTTTACATAAATGGTGTAGTGTCTGTATATGATCTGTGCATTTGCTCCCATGTATTTTAAATCATCGCTAGACATTTACAAATACCCACTACAATGTGGGGTCAGCGTAGCTAACTACTTGTTATCCCATATTGTTTAGGGAATAAAGAGGGGAAGTTGTATATATGTTCAAGACTGACACTATTTTTTTTTTTTTTGAGACAGGTTTCACAAAGACCAGACTGGCCCTGAACAACTGATCCTCCAGTCTCCACCTCCCAAGAACTGAGATTATAGATGGTACCACCACACCTGGCTCACTCACAATTTTCCCCAATATTTTCAATTCATAGTTGGTTGAATCCACATATATGAAACTCCTAAATTCAGAGAGCTGACTGTATAAAGGAGGGTCTTGAAGAACATTAAAACTAAGAAATAAATAGAATGAAAAGTAATTTCTTCCAAAATATACTGGTTTCTGAGAAAAGGAGCCTGTAGCCTCAAGTTTGTATTTTATTATTTAGATTCAAATGATATCTGATATCATATGAGAAAGAATCCTTTCTTCATAAAAACTATTTCATTTGAAATAAGCCATTAAATAACAAAGTATACTAAATATCAAGAATGAGCATTTTCTGAAGTGACCTAAACCTAACTTATTATATTTCCTAAGTCTTTTAGAATATAATTGTTTCTAATTGTCAAAAGAAATAAATTGTTTTCAGTGTTCACTCTGATTATGATTATTGTCATAATCCTCTATCGTGCTTAGTGAACAACTTTATTCTGGTCAATTCCATGAAAGCTGAAGACACAATGAGAAGTACTGTGTCCATTTTTAGAACTCCTTCTCGTTTATATAAATAGATAAGACAGTATCCAGTACCCAAAACTACAAGTAGATGCCTAAAGAAAACGCTGTTCATGGCACTAATCAGCTTAAATTTCTATATTGCTGGTAGGAGTGTTTGGTAGTTTCTTGTGCACACATGTGTTCATGTGTATGAGTGTGTCACACACATGTTCTAGTATGTATGTGTTGTAGGGTACTGTGCACATGTGTATGGTGACCAGAGCCTGATGTCACCTGTCTTCATCTATTACTCTACCTTTTGGCAAGTTCTGTAGTGAAAAGGTACCTATCCAGAGTTGCCTTTCCATGGCCAAGCGAAACAGAAAACACTTGAACAATAGTTATTCTAGCAGTTAACACTGACATGGGTGAAAAGGAGTGCATAATCAGGGGACTGAATAATTAATCAACTTGTAGTATATTCACATAATGGAATGCTATTTGGCAATAAAACCATAAACTACAAGAGCATGAACACATCTCAAAAACATGATGCTGAGCAAAGGAAACCACACATAAGACAGTATTATAGTATATAAAACTATATATAGTACTATTAAAGCTATACAATGCTATACTATTGTAGCATTTTATATGAAATTCAAAAATAGGTAAAATTAGTCTTAAATGACAGAAAATCAAAATAATGCTAATCTCTGAGGGTTGGGAACTGCCTGGAAAAAAGGAACAAAATGAAATTATGCTAATAGAAATCTTCATTTTGATAGGAATATTATTTATGTACATATGCATATATAATTCATATTATAATGTATGTATCACTGTGGTGGTTTGAATAAGAATGGCTCATATATTTGAATGCTTAATCATCAGGGAATAGCAAAACTTGGAAAAGGATTAGGAGGTATGGCCTTGTTAGAGGGAGTGTGTCACTGGGGGTGGGTTTTGATGTTTCAAAATCCCAAAGCCTGGACAAGTGTCTCTCTTCCTGCTGCCTATGGGTCAGATGCAGAACTCTGAGCTACATGTCTGCCCATAGGACACCATGCTCCCCACCATGATGATACTGGACTAAACCTCAAAAACTGTAAAGAAGCCTCAATTAAATGCTTACTTTTGTAAGAGTTGCCATGGTCATAGAGTCTCTTTACAGCAACAGTGATTAAGACACTTAACTGAATAAGGTTTGGTTATTTATTGATGCATAAGTTTGAGCTTAATAAAACTAGAGGTCAGATGTGGTGGCACACACTCGTACTCCCATCACTCAGGAGGTACAAAAGGAAAAATCACAAGTTCTAAGCCAGCCTAAGATACAAAGTGAGGCACTGTACCAAAAACAAATAAAACCACCTTGGGACAATTTTTTAATATTTCAATTACCATTTAACAAACTTTTCTTAATAGAGGTCTGTCTATAAGGAAAAACCAACATTCAATAAATATGCTTATAATTGTATGCGCACAAGAAATATATTTATCTAAAGAATGGGAGATTTAAAATAGTTACAGAACTGCTGCTGAACATTTTAAAATTCTATTTTAGTCTCTACTAAACTTTACTACCAGTACAAAGAGAAAAAGTCACCTCCTCCTCGCCTGTGACCCAGCAAGAACTCACTCCTTAATGCTGAGTCCTTCCCTCAACATCTGCACAAACTAACCCTCGGCACAAGTGTGTAAGTGGTAATTGTTCAGAGTGGACTCACCTTGGAAGACTTCCTTCGGCTTCTTCTTGTCCAGACTACCACCAGTTTATCTGGTTGCCTGTTAAATTTAAAAAAAAACAAAAAAAAAACTAAATTTAGTTTTAGTACCTTTAAAGGGACAAAAGTGGGCTAGGGGTGGCTCCGTAGGTGAAATGCTTTCTAAGCAAGCACAAGGACCTGATTTCACATCCCTAGTACCCAGATAAAGGCTGGATGTGGCAGTATGTCCTGTAACCTCGTGCAGAGGGCACAGAGGCAGGAGGATCCCAGCAGCTCGTCAGTCAGCCAGCCAGGTCAAAATGATGGCCACAGGTTCAGTGAGAACCCTGTCTAAGAAACTAAGACGGGGAGTGATAAAGATTATCAGAAATTGACGTCTGGCTTCTACACACAAACACACAGGTAAATGCATGCATGTGCACAAACATACACACACCCACACACACATACACGCAAAAGTGTCTTCTACTTTAGATTACACAAAATAGTTAAGCTTCAAACAGAGTCCTATATCCAAATACAGTAGATACTAAATTCAGATATGATCTAATTGAAATAACTAATAGTTCCTTGATAGACTTTTCTTTAAAAAGTATACCAAGCTAACTTACTGCAAGAAACCAAGTAGAACACAATACAAAGAATTGACTATAACTTTAAAAAGAAAAGCACACATCAATTTCCTCCATAAATGTTGTACTTTTCAAGCATTAACTCTTTTAAGTTAGAGAAAATAAGCATAAAGGGCACTTTCATAAAACTGGACTGTGGGCTACACTACCGTGTTTCATGCATACAAACAATGCTTACAGTTTTCAGACATTTTTGTAATCATCAAATTATCCTCAAAAAAACAATGCTGTGCCGAAAAATACACACAGTGCAAACTATGACCTGTATAAGGTTGTAAGCAACCATAAAAAACCGACAGAACCCAGACTGTAACTGGGACTTCCCAAGCTCATCTTCTGCCAGTGGAAATACATCTTTAGCTAATATAACTAAGTTCTTCATGCTTCTGGAAAATAAGGAGACTATCATCTGTTATTTTACTTACATAGTTTTTGCTTTTTAAAAACTTAATTAAAATGTTTCCCACATCAGGCTTAGTGACAGAGCCTACCATTCTAAGTGCAAAGGGAGGGTTAAAAGTTCAAGCCCAGCCCTGACCAGCAATACTACAACTCAAATGAAAAAGTGAAAAAAGCTCAGAGAATATGCCTCATGTGTGTGAAGACTTAGGCTTAATTCTCAGTACTGGAAAGCAAAGTTATGTATTTTGGATCAAACAATAAACAGGATAAGTAAAAATAAACCTACAACTACATACATTACAACTAAACTGCTGAGAGTCACAATTACAGAAAAATCATTAAAGAATGAAGACAGATAACAAAGAAGTCACTGACAAATGAGTAATAGGCTGGCAGAAGTGATTAAACTTCTCATTAGTAACAGTAGTACCAGAGACAGTGAAGAAAAGATCTTCTAGTTCGAGGAAAACAGCTGATACCCCCCCGCCCCCAGAGTTTACATCCAGCTAAACCATCACTTAAGCACCTTTTAGGACCAGTAAATACCCAAGCCATGCCTCTATTTACTGACTTTGTATTTAACATAGTATAATTACTTCTATCTCTCATATTAGTCCACACTAACTGATGAACTTTATCTCTGTATTACTAGCAAATAATAAAAATCTGGTACAAGGTTATAAGGCCCAATGAATGTTCACTACTGAAAAGAATGAACCTATGCTGCATCCAAGAATATCCCATAGATTCATTACATTGATGAGATCTAACAAAAGCCAGTAGCAATGTAATATACCTTCTCTGCAGCGTACATGGACTTCACAAGAATGTTTATCTTGGTTATACATTACAACCTCCTAGAAAGCTTTTTTAAATACTGGTGCTTATATTCCAGCCTTGAAGAATCTAATTTAATAGGTTTAGTGTGTAGAACTAAAAAGACTCCACCGGTGATTCCAACAGTGCAGTGGTGGCAGTGAATTCCTGGCTAACATGGTTAAACAATCCCACACTTCATGGCTTACACTAGTGATTGTGATAAGACAGTCTCTCCTCTACAATGCCTGAATTTCACTTCCTCCTAATTAGACTCAGAACTCCCCCCCCACACAATCTCAATCCATTTTAATGCTTCAGGAAAGTGAAGCTTTTTAACATGGAAAGGCAGGAGGGGCAGTCCTCTAACCTGTATGCCCCTGCTCCAAGAATGTAAACAGAACATGAGTGACATATAAAAATGCCCACAGAGACAGCTATACTTTGTCTGATTCCAATGAGTCTAGTTTTATAATATGAAGCAGAATGTTTGAAACTAAGTCATTCTCAATAGAAGTATACCAACAACGACAAATGGCTGGCTACAATTAATATGTTAAGTTTGCATACTGTGCTCAAAAAGAACCATTAAATATTTACTAACAAACCTCCTAGTGAAGAGGGACATCATTAGAGTTTTCTACAGCTATCAGAGGGCCTATATTTATAAAACTTTCCATCAAAAAAAAAAAAAGCCAAGAAAACCTAAAAGAGCTCAGGTTCTGGGGAGAAGCCAAGCAGAACAGGGTAGTCTGTCTCCTAAGACAGAGGAGGAGAGACCTTACAGGCATTTAAATACTGACCTTGAGACACACACATAAAATGTATGCAGGCGTACATACTTTCTACAAAATCTGTCTGAAGGGTTTCCCTGAAAACCTGAGCCTTTTGATGGGCTTGTTGGAGAAAATCAGCTTTTGAGGCTAAAATAGACTAGATAAGACGTTCTAAGCCAGCCTGGGCTGAAGAGTAACACCTTCCTTCAAAACACAGATAGCTAGATGATAGATAGATAGATAGATAGATAGATAGATAGATAGATAGATAGATAGATATAGATAGATGATTACCTTCTCCCTTACTCTCAGAGACCATGAAAATGAACAACTTGAATTTGCACAGGTTCTGTGTCACACCATGGTTCTAACCCTAAATTCTGGAGAGGAAAGGGAGAGCTACAAGGAGAAACAAGGACAACAGTAGAAAAAGGAAGAGAAGGCTACAAAGTCCAGATTACAAAGCAGGTAGCTCCATCCTTAGACCTGCCTTCTTTTTCTAACTGCTAGGTACAAAGGTAAGCTGAAAGAAAATCACTTCTAACTTGATTAAACTTAAATTCCTACACTCTTCTATGCCCATGTATGTCATATGCATGATGTAAACTTTAAAAGATGTTTTTAAAAATCCAAAACGGGGGCTGGAGAGGTGTCTCAGCAGTTAAGAGCACTGGCTACTCTTCGAGAGGTCCCAAGTTCAATTCCCAGCACCCACATTGTGGCTCATAACCATCTATAATAGGATCCAATATCCTCTAGCGAGCAGAGGAACATGCAGACAGCACTCATATACAAAAATAACTCTTAAAAAATCCGCCGGGTGGTGGTGGCACACACCTTTAATCCCAGCACTAGGGAGGCAGAGGCAGGCGGATCTCTGAGAGTTCAAGACCAGCCTGGTCTATGAGAGCTAGTTCCAGGGCAGCCTCCAAAGCCACAAAGAAACACTGTCTCAATAAATAAATAAATAAATAAATAAATAAATAAATAAATAAATAAATCCAAAACTGTCACATGATAATCAGTCACATGACATGCTAAAGCAGTGGTTCTTAATCTTCCTAATGATATGGATGACGGGGACCCTTTAATACAGTTCCTCATGTTGTGGTGACCCCCACCATGAATTATTTTTGTTGCTACTTCATAACTATACTCTTGCTACTGTCGTGAATCCTAATGTAAATATGTGAGTTTTCTGATAGTTGTAGGCAACCCCTGTGAAAGGGTCTTTGGCCCTCAAATGAGTTACAACCCATAGGCTGAGAACCACTGTTCTAAAAGCTTCAAAGCATTCAACAAATATTTTACTACGTTCCTGATACTAGGTGAAGCAACAACAGTGGAGAGACAAGCTCTGATCACCTACTAAGTTGACAAACCAGTGTGATGTGACTAAAGCCAAATGCCCAGTAGGAGGCATAGTGTTGGGAAACACTAAGAAAAGGGGTTTTCAGCAGAAAGGAGTGTGTTCATAAATATCTCAGGAAACACACACTAGAAGAAGAACCTGCCCAACAGCAGAGATTACTGGATTCAGAATTTGTAAAACCTATAATTCATAATGACACTTTTAATGCAAAGCCCAACAACAGACGAGTGACTAATAACAGTGTGTCTTAGAAAATTATACAGCAATTAAAAATATTTTCTAAGATCATAAGCATGTGACAATGCTCAGGATTTGTGTTAATACAGATTTTAGCTCTTTTCTATGCTATATAGTAAAAGAGATACCAAGAGAAATCTCTCCCAATGAGGTACCAAATATTGATAACCAATAATATGATTATCAATAAGAAATAAACTTTTCTATTTTTTCTACAATGAATGCATATTACTGGTCAAAGTACTGAGAACAAATGAATGTTCAGTGCCCAGCCATAAATGGGACAACTTTATTACCCCCTCCTTGGCTTGGAAAGTTGAGTTCAGGAAATGATATGGCTGGCACTCTTGAATTCACAGCAGCTACAACTATCTGCACAAGATTGGGCCAGTCAGATCTGCTGGGGGGGGGGGTGGAGAGAGTGGGGGTGGCTCAAACCCTCACTGGTGCTTCATATGCAGTCAGTGCTTGCTGAGGGAGGGAGAGATATTTTCTTCAGTGGTGCAGCCACTCTATGGAACCAATGCTCCTCATTGGAAACTCAATGGAGAGCACACATGCACACTCCAGCATGAAAACAGAAATGAGGCTGGTTGAGGACAGGAATTAGCTAATAAAGCATTTTTATATTAAAAGTTATTAGAGAAGGCAAAGAAAAATACTTTTCTGTACCTTCCACTATGGATTTACATTATTTTATGCTGGGAGTGGCATAAATAGACGCAGTAAATTACATTTTTAAGTTTAGAATCAGGAAAAGAGAAAAACAAAATTGATTTTTAAATTTTCATTGAATTTAAAAAATCTTCGGGGCTGAATTTTGTTTTCTAAGTCAACAGAAGTGTAGGGAAAGGGTAACAATTCTGCCTTTAGTCAACAAGATATTCCCAAGGTCTAAGAAACGTTTTTACAGAGATCCTACCTGACCCCCAGCATCCTCCCCCGACCCCCATCTTCTGAAGTCACTCTATTCCTGGGACCTTCTTATATGATTCCAAAAAGGCAAGGCAGAATGGGCCCAAATAACATCAGAAATACTTTCGGACCACTCACGTTCCTCCATGTCAATTAAAATTCTCACTTTTTCAGAGTCAATATCTTAAGAGAAAGAAAATGTACGGACACTGTTTTAATACAAGAGACACATTGATAAAAGGCCCTTCAAAAATGGTATAACCAAAGAAAGGAACTCTAGATGGGAGACAGGAAACTTGCTTTTCCTAGGGCTGACATCAAGAGACCTTAGAGATACTTCTCAATTTCACTGAAACTATTATACTTAATGTTTCAAATGTAAAGGGACTATACAAAAACTGAAGCTAGTTCCAAATACTATGTTTTGGTGACTTATAACATTAAATGGCACCAAATGGTTAAATGATCTATGATTTAAAAGAGAAATGAGAAATGCAGGACAGGAAAAAGGATTTGTCGTTCTCTAACAATCTTGAATTATCTAACTAACATTACTATCTTAGTTAGGGTTTCTCTTGCTACAACAAAACACCATGTCCAAAAAGCAAGTTGAGGAGGAAAGGTTTATTTGGTTTGCACTTTGGCATTGCAGTCCATCGCTGAAGGAAGTCAGGGCAGGAACTCAAACAGGGCAGGATCCGGGAAGCAGGAGCTGATGCAGAGGCTACAGAGGGGAGCTGCTTACTGGCTTGCTCCTGTGGCTTGCTCAGCCTACTTTCTGATAGAATGTCCCCTCCCACAATGAGCTGGGCCCTCTCCCATAAATCACTAATTAAGAAAATTTGCTATATAGACAAATCTTGCGGAGGCATTTTCTCAACTGAGGTGCCTTCCTTTCAGATAACCATATCTTGTATCAAGATGATATAAGACTAGCCAGCACAATTAACAATATCATAAAAGTGGCAATAGTAGGACCTTGATTGCCACAGATTCACACTTTGTGTCTAACACAGTACTAACCCTTCATGAGAAGCCTCTGGTGACAACCACTTTCTCAACTCGACCACCATTATCATGTTGACACTGAGATGGTTCCACAAGTACTTGATATCACTTATGGAGCACAGTGAAACAGATCCTATTTGACTCCAGCATCCTTTAGCAGAGAGTGAAATAGTAAGATAAATGGTGCATGGGCCCCGCACACAGAAAGTCAGCTGACCTCAGATGACCTCTCTACTCTGAGAAGTAATAAACATTAAACTGTAGAGATGGTTCCAGAGAGGACCCCAGTTTAATTCCTAGCACCCATATCAGATGACTCAAGGTCATCTGATGATGAGCAACGGTCTGTTGCTCCATCTGCAGGGAGTCCAAAGCCTCTAGTAACATGAGCACCTGTACTCATGTGAACAGACACACACATATTTAAAAATAAGAATCTGTTCTCAAAGTAAATTTTTATTAGATTAGGCTATTTGTTTCCCCGCCCCCCCCCTCTCTCTCTCTCTGTGTGTTGTATGTATTATAGAAACCTACTAGCATTTTAGAAAACTCAGTAAAGCATGTCTCCCTCCTCCACCCCCCTCACTAGCAATATAATAGCTGTTATCTTATAGGAGCTTACATTTCAAAGCACTAAGACAAAAATGTAACCTAATCTTTTTCACTAATATGAAATCAATGTTTACAAGGATAAAAGAACTCAAATTTACATTTAAGTCCCTGGGCTATTTAAAAATAAGAAACCTATTTAATCCCAGCACTCGGGAGGCAGAGGCAGGAGGATCTCTGTGAGTTCAAGGCCAGTTTGGTCTACAGATGGAGTGTCAGGATAGGCTCCAAAACCACACAGAGAAACCCTGTCTCGAAAAACCAAAAAAAAAAAAAAAGAAGAAGAAGAAGAAGAGGAGGAGGAAGGAGGAGGAGAAACCTAAGTTATCAAAATATGAAACAAGAAAATAAGAGATCTTTAGAACTTGAAAAGAGCATATTCCTCTTAGAGTCCAGGAACCACTCAGCATGATTAATAACGAACTTAATGTGCATAGGCATTTCAGTATAGAAAAAGCTTATTCTTCTGTGGAAAGGGCCTCCAGCCATATCGAACATTTCATGGCGGGGTGCTGTGAACACTGAAAACAAAAGGAAGACAATTACCTTATCACAGAAATACTTTGACTTCACTATTTCTCCAGTAATGGTTTTTATCCTTCAGTAGGTACATCTGCCTCTGACTGCACTACATTGCACAACTAGTTAATTATGCTCCCTTTATGATTCCTTCACAAGCTTCTTAGCAAGTTACAGTACACTCAATAGGACAAAATGTGTATAAATAAAAAGCACATTATATAAAGAGGCATATAGATATATACTTCCATTCTATGCAAATGAATGAAAAGTGCAAAATATCTTTGTTACAAGGAGAAATATGTTTTTAAAATATATTTTGCATCTTATTTTTAAAAGTATCTTAGAGAGACTATTTGTGACTAAATATATTGAACTGATTGGCTGACCCTTTTTCTAGAACTTACATGCCAGAATTTATGGCTAGGAGCACTCACACCGAAGAAGTTCAGTTTGGCGTTGAGTGAGACAAACATCATTTTTGACAAGCCATCATAAAGCATTATTCAGTAACATAAAACATTTAGTTTTTTGATATAAAGAGATAATCCATACAATAATGAATCATTGCTGTTGTGTATGAAGTACAGATCTCCCAAACAATAATACTTCTTTATTGTTACTATAAGATCCATGGAATATTTCCTTTAACCTAGTGTATTTCTTATTGTTCATTTCCTGGTCCTGTTGAAATGAAACCCACATGTCACTAACAAAAATCAGTATTCTGGCCAGGTGTTGGTGGCTCACACCTTTAATTCCAGCACTTGGGAGGCAGAGGCAGGTGGATCTCTATGAGTTCAAGGCCAGCCTGCGGTCTACAGAGCAAGTTCCAGAACAGCCTCCAAAGCAATACAGAGAAACCCTGTCTCAGAAAACCAAAGTAAATAAACAAATAAATAAATAAAAATAAATATGTGTGTCTATTCAGATGAGTACAAGTGCCCATTCTATATAGAGGGATACTCCCTCATCCTAGACATACGGGGGAGGACCTTGGCCCTATCCCAAAGGATATGACAGACTCTGAAGATTCCCCCATGGAAGGCCTCACCCTCCCAGGGAAGCAGAAAAGGTATGGGATAGATAGGGTGTTAGTGGGGGGCAGGGAAAGAGGGGAGGGAGAGGGAACTGGGATTGACATGTAAAACAATCTTGTTTCTAATTTAACTTAAAAATGGGGGGGGGAAGATACACTACTAAAAAGGGGGAAAAAAGAATAAGGCAAGAAAAAAAGAATAGGCAGGCAGACAGAACTCTGAGTTTGAGGCCAGCATGATCTACAGAGCAAGTTCCAGGAGAGCCAAGGGTACACAGAGAAACCCTGTCTTGAGAACCAAAAGCAAACAAGACAAGGAGTAACTTTTGGTCAGATGGTGGGGATACACGCCTTTAATCCCAGAACTTGGAAGGCAGAGGCAGGTAGATCTCTGAATTTGAGGCCAGCCTGGTCTACAGAGTGAGTTCCAGGACACCCAGGGATACACAGAGAAACTTATCCCTGAGGGGAAAAAAAAAAAAAGAATAAGGTAAGGATGTCCCCTCCCCCTACTATTTTCCTACACTGTAGGAAGTACTGTGGAATATAGGAGGACAATGGACATGATAAGGACATGATAGAGAAAATCACCAGAATGCAATAGTTAGTGAGCTCAGTGGAGTCTTAGGAGCTCTTTAACTCCCACCACACCCTTGAACAATGCTTGCAATGGATTATTTTCTTCCAGCCTGAGTAATACATTAAACACAAAGCTCCTTTCATGTTAGAATGTCAAAATTATCCACCAAGTATTTCATCAACCAGCTACCATTTCTATAGTTGACACTTGTTTCTTCAAATAATCTCCTACTCTTCTGTTAGGCTGAAAATTACACTTCAAAGGTTGAACTCAGTATAAAACAACACATTCATGTGTAATAACTGCTTTATATGCCAATTAAATATGGCCTAATGTATCCATTCTGTTAGATACAATAAGGAACACCCTAGGAAATGAGAAATTATAACAGAATTCTTTTTCTTTGTTCCTACAAGTTAACTGTTGAAGCCCTTGTTTATTTCTTTTAGGAAATACTGAATTAAGTGTTTTTTTTTTAAGTTAAAAACATTTCACCTCAACCAGTAAAACACATGAGTATTTGTCTACTCCCCACAGGAGGCACATGACAAAACAGGAAAATCATTTTCTGAAAAGTTTACAATCAAAGGTAAGGAAATAACAAACACAAAAGGTTCAAATACAGGACTGCAAATTCCACTGTGTTAAATGTTAAGCCACCCCCAGCAATCCATTACTAACTCACATTCTTCCTCTTTTTCTAGCCTTCTCAGGACTGTTTTACTAAAGGGGGAGAAGGGGGAAACTTAATTATACTTTAGGAGAAGACAAAGAAATTTAAAAACCAAAATTATTTTACACAGAACAGAAAAAATACATATAACCCTTGGGACAAAGTGGAATAGCTGGCA